>NC_089589.1:42037098-42337098 GCF_019320115.1 Miscanthus floridulus
TAAGTTTGACTTACTTTATAGGAAATAGTAACAACATCTATGACATAAAAGATCACACCAATTTGAATATAATCTTATCTAATGCACACAAATGCAATCACATGAGTACAATCCAAAACATCACAAAAGATCTCACTGAATCATGCAAATAGAACAACATTTTATACCGAATCTAACAATGAGCTTAATCAAGAATCTTCATCCATGAAGTGCCTCTCTATGTATACATAAAGCCTATATGCTTCATAGCATACAGAAGGTCCGCCCTGTGTATACATAAAGCCTGGCCTCGCTTCCATTGTTTGATTCCACCTTGCATTGTGCAAAAAACCCTCGCCCCGCCTCGCAAAGTCCTGAACTCTGCCTCCCCGTCGCTTGCCACTAAGGCCATGCCCATGAAGCACTACTCAAGGAAGGGTCGCTCGGCTTTGGTCCCCACTTCCTCTAGTGTACTGGCTCTCCCCACTTTGGAGGAGGCAGGGCTGATGGTGCGCCCTACTTTGGTGTCGATGGAGGTGGCATCAACGTCCAGTCGCAGGAGGCTAGTGTTCCCATCATGCTCCTGCCCGCTGTCTCCTAGACTACCATTGCTCTCCCTATCATCCTCAACGACAATGCTGGCCCCAGCAGCACCGGTGGTTCCCTTTCCATAGCCACTCCTAGTGCGCTCCACAATGCTGTGTGAACTCCACTATTCTTTCTAGCCCACGTCGCGAGTGGGTCTCATGTATCCTTGCGCTCCCGCTCAGCATCCGCCGAGGACATGTCTGAGCGCTCTTCGGGTTGCATTACAATGGACTCAAAGGACGATCATCGGCATGGGTACGCTACTCCCATCCCCGAGATCTAGAAGATGACGATACGCACCAGCCGCTATGGCTTCCTAGTCTGCCCCCTTTGCCAAGAGAGTGCGCCCCATGGTTGGACACAGTCCGTTGTTAGGGAGCTTGTCCTCGCTTGGGCCAATCACTGCCCACATAGGACGTACGCCGTCGACAAGAAGATTGCCCGGCATCGCGCGCTGGTGATGAACTAGGGCTAGATTGATGATGGGGGCAGCCACCGATGATTCTATGCCATGCGGCACTGGTTAGATTGGTTAATCGTTTTCCTTCTAAATCTGATCGCTCTCTCCCTTATCATCTGGGCTTGAACTTGTCTTGCATTGTGCAGCGATTCCTCCATGGCGGTGCCACCCCCTATCATGGGGCTTCCCACTAGTGGGGCTATAGAGTCATCCCATCGCCGTTCGTCACCGCTGAGCCCATCTATCCCTACAAAGCCCTCTGGTTCTGAATTGGGTGAATCTTTAGGCAACAAAAAATATCATAAGTTATTGAAGCGTTACTACGAGGTTCGAGCATTTTTGTGTGCATCTAGGCTGCACACCGACATGCTACTCGATGACTTGGTGTCCACGCATGCTGCACTTGTCATGGCCTAGCAGGAAGCCACCCAGGCGAGAGAAGACAAGGCGGCCATGATGTCCAAAGCCATTCATTAAGCGGCTGCCACAGCGCTGGCCGCTGCCCAGCTTCAGTTTGGCGAGGCGGTGAACTTCTAGGTGGTGGAGCAGGGTTTTGGACGACAATGAGATCGATGATCTCATCGAGAGCCTTCGGCTAGCCGCCAACAACATCTTAGCGAAGCAGAACGTGGAGTAGATCTTGCATGCCCACCTCGACCCTTGATCTATGGGACATATTAGTAGTAGAACTACTATGAAGTCAAGTTAATCATTTGTAGTTAGAACTAGTTTGTCTTGGTAGTAGTTGGATGACATTGAGTAGTGGGATGGCACTGCTCTCCTCTTATTTGCATGTATTAGATAAAATTTGTTGAACTTGCAAGAACCATGGCATTGACAAGTTCATATGAGTAAGTCTCATTTTTCCTCATTTTCCTATGATGCTTGTTACTATGTCATTTACAATTTTAAGTTTGGGACCTATTTTTAAATCTGGGTCGGCGCGTAGGATTGTCCGGCCACTGAGAAACATGGGCTAGACTTTACCGAATGGCAAGGGCAGGGATGACATGAACTTTTCTATTGGCCATGTGTATATGCGATGATAGTTCTTGCTGAATATTATTAGATTAATTATGAAATATCTCTCTTGAATCTTACAAAATGTATTTTCATTGTTTATGACATCAAATAAATATCATTAGATTAATTACGAAATATCTTTGTTGAACTTGCAAGAACCTTGCAGCGAGGAGAAAGTGTTGCCTTAGTCTAATGCAGAGCAGAGGAGCCACTAATACAAATAGGTATGGACTAATAACACAACTAATTGGCTAATTATTAGAAACTCTTGGAGATGCTCTAAGCACCCAATCTTGAAGAATGTGCACCTCACAAACTTGAAGAACCCCCAATCGAGTATGGAGCCCCTGAACAGGAAAGAACCAGATGATTATAGATCTTCTGTTAACACAAGATCTACAAGAAGATCTGCAATCATCTAGGTCATGATCTAGTTCAACGGCAGCACCTCGGAAAGGATGGAGAAGGAGCACCTCGCAAAACTTGCACCAGCACCTCTAGGCAATGAAGAAAGATGATTGGCTCATGAGTGTGTGGATTCAAGAGTGTGTGGATTGAGCCCAAGAGGTGCATCTAGACCTAGCTTAAATAGGCTAGCCAAAGATGGAGAAGTGCAAGTAATGGTGATATAAGTACTAGTAGTTGGGAATTAACTCACTCTGACTTTACCGCCAATAGACCAAATCTGACCGAGCTAGACACATGTCATTCATCACTCTTCAATCTCCCCCTCGATTGCTATGTCTGCTTAGATTGGAATCAAATAAGTACAGAAAAGACCTATCACAACTGCACCAAGCATTCAAGTCTCAAGCGTGTCAAAAGCCCTTTTTCTCGATTCACTTCTTGTGTCCAGCTTTACTACCGCATTCGCTTCACTCTAATATTTTACTGCACTTGTAAGAAAGTCCGATGTGGCACATTTCATCTCATCGGACATAATATAGTACAAAGCTATGAGTAAAACTATTGCCTATGGAGTGGCTTTTATCTTTGTTGAACCCAACTCATCTTATTTTCATGTATTTGATAAGATTTGAACTTGCAAGAACCATGCATCAAAGATTATTCTTATTCATAATTTTTATATTTCACAGGATCACACAAGGTCTTGCTGTCTGAAATATTGACTACCCAAATGATGTGGTCCTGCATTCTAGCGCAGGTGCACGCACGTGGGTGGCGTCAATAGCCTATTACAGCAGGGGACATCGCTTTTGGCACATCGCATTGACGTGATGGGGTGAAGCTCCACCGCCCACCCACGCAAACGTATCAGGCATGGGGTGGTCAACGGCCCCCAAACTATAACAACAGAGACAAGGGGTGAGAAGGACCATTGTTCTGTCTGGGAAGGCGACACTCCTGAGAAAAGTGTCCAACCTTACTACAGTTGAAACATGGGAGGTTAGTATTATTTGGTGGGTTGTTGGGGAGAACACCCGTAGGATTCAGCTGACGTGGATAGGAAGAAGTTGCAGCAGGTCAGACATTTGACTGTTGCTGGCCACATTGCTGAAGTGGACGATAAGAAAAATAATGCCAGGTTGGTACACAAACCTCTGGCGCTGATTATTACCACCATGTGCACATGTTTCCTCTTCCTTGCCTCCAGACATAGATGATCTTTTTCTTCATAAGATATAGTAACATTGACAGTCTCATGATAAACAGCAATGGAACAAGTAGTTAACACCTTTTGAATCTCAGGGTCAAGCCCACGGATGAACCATTGGTTCTTCTTAGCATCAATATTGGCATTTTCTGACGCATACTAGGATAAATGATTGAACTGAACCAAATATTCCCTCACACTCTGGCTTCCCTGCTGTAACTTGATAAATTGCTGTAACTTTATCGCCATCACACCCTCTGGGATATGGTGAGCTCAAAAAGTGGTATGAAAGTTAGCCCATGGATCCTGATGTCCTGCGGGGTGGGTTGCGAGGATGTTTGCCCACCAGGCGCCAGCAAAGCCCTAGAGTTGGTGTGTAGTGAATAGGGTTTTCTAAACATCACTGCAGTGATGAGGCCAAGCTTTTGTTCTATGGTATGGAGCCAATCATCTACCTCCAGTGGCTCATCGGCTTTAAGGAACACAGGAGGGTGGGTTTTGAGAAAGTCGACATAGGTGTTATTTGTGTGTGGATCTTGTCAACCTTGAGGAGCAGGTTCTCTATTTTGGGTTAATGCTTGGAGGATGCGGTCATTATCAGCACTGAGGTTTATCAAAGTAGCCATAGCATCGACAAGAGTGGGTGCTGGTGGTGGGTTAAGTGGGGTGTGGGCTGACGACCATGTGAAGAGCTGGGTGTATCGATGGCTCCAGAATGAGTCCTCATTCTATAGGGAATTTATGACCTTTTAGTTATCGGATTCCATAAACACATAAGTTACACAAAAAGGATAGATAGCAAGAAAAAGGACAGGCAAATTACTTAACCCCAAACTACAAGTAAATGGGAAAGGTAATTAAAAGATTATAAAGACATGATGCATGAACAATCTTACGATTCTACAAACCTGCTTACATAGCTCTATTACAAACTTTTTTACATAAAGCAATAACAAACAGTAACACACTTAAGTTTTTACAATGTAGGGTGATATAAATCATGCTATCTCACTTTTATATAACTCTCTAAGAGTATACTCCACCCTCATGATCATACAAATAACAAGTAAAATGACAACGAGAAAAAGTAGGAAGATTATAGAAGATAGGATGACTGGTATCTCCCTCTGCCTCAGGATGGGTAAGGTTTCCTGGCTCTCCCATAGCCCCTCTTAGTTCACTCAGGGATGCATAACGGTTACACAAAGGCATGATAGGATAATGCTCTCCTCGAAGGACTGGTGTAGGTAAATTTCAGGTAAAAGGTCTATTGGCGTGAAAACAATGGGTGCTCCAGTCTCAATGGAGGGATATGAGTGGTGGTTGCAAAGATTTTCTAACTCTGCAGTCATGTCTCCTAAACACTTTTGGGTCTCATTCAACTCTAAGGTAGGGCATCAGTAGGAGACATCTTGTGCTCGGATAAGCTTAGACATCCTATAGCTCTAGTTATCATCCTTATGTTCATGATGTGGGTATAGGACTTCATTCACACTTTGGGTTGCTCGGTAAGGAAAGTAGGCAAAGGTATAGTAATAGTTAAGCTCTGAGTATCTACATCTAATGCTAGTACAGGCATTATAGGCACAGGCTTGGATTGCAGCTTCAGTGGAACTTCCAATACCAGAAAAAGTGTGAGATCTTTCTAGCGGACCGGTCATGAGATGGGGATGCAGGAGAACACAACCATAGCATTCTACAAGATTAGGGCCTATTTTAGTGGAGTAGACAAAGTACTCTGGTGTGTAGGAGAAGTTGGCACGCCACATAAGCTCCCGTAGCATGGCTTGAAATCCTTTAGTTCCTTCAGCCCTGGTCATCACTTTGAGACATCCTAGGAAAGCATGAGGATGAGTCAGAAGCAACCTTTTGACCAGTTTAGACTTGAAATTAATTTGCATAATTCATTTGGAAGTTTTGTAAAGTCGTACTACAACAACTGCTATAATGTCATGCTCTGATACCAGCTATGGCAAAACCTCTCAAGTTATGTGGCCCACATGCACCTGTCATTGTCCTTCAGACTTTTGATTGCAGCACATGAGAGCCCAACAACTCTGGTAGTCTGTCGGGTGTCCTCGGGAAACCAGAATCATCTAGATTTATTCTCTCGAGCAGGATCTATTACAGAAAGCATTGCAGTATTACAACAATTGTACAAATATACAAATATATTACATCATAGTAAGTGGTGGAAGTCTTACAATACCATAAGTTTACAAACCAGTTATTAAGTTATTACAAACCATAAGTTTTTGCCATTTAGGTAGTGGGGTTGCAAAACAGGTACCACTTTATACTACAATCAAAAGAAGTTCACCCCACCTAAGGGTGCACGACAACAACAACTCTACTACTGGGACTCCTCCTCTAGAACTACTACGCAGTAGGGGCAAAAGCCTAACTGCTCATGAGACTCACCTGCAACAAGGGTTTAACAAACCCTGAGTACAAAGATACTCAACAAGGCTTAACCGACAAAAAGGAAAGACTCCAGGGATATGTAGGCTTATGTGGAATCAAGGTCAGTTTGAAGCAAGAATCAAGATTTACTTTTGCAGAAATGCTTACTAAAGATTGATCCTTACTTTCAAGGTTTTAGCTCAAGTTAAGTACTTATGAGTCTCTCATTTGCAAGTGATCTAAAGCAGTCACTTATTTAACCATCTCATCTCATGGTCATATAACTAATGTTTTAGTTATTAACTACGATGTAGAGCAGAGAATCGAGTGTCATTCTCTGAGAAGCACGGCGATTCAAATTGATTTGGCCAAGCTAGGGTTTCCTTACCACACTACATATGTAGGTTTAGGACCGGCCCTAAACCTACATATATCAACCCTCACTCGGATCCTCCAAAACTTGAATGGGTCCAGCGCTACCCGAGGGCACAGTACTCCACCTGCCTGTGCCACTCTAGGTGGATTCACAGGATGTGTACATGGTACTCTCACCATCTCTCCACTCCTAGTGCGTGGTTGGCCTTTCACTTTATGGAATAGCTGAGGTGTTAGGCTTACCGAAGTATGTGACCAATGCTACAAGGTCTTGACTTACAATAGGTCTACAATGGTATGGTTCTCAATTGACTTAGGCAGGGCACTACGTCGATCCTCAAGCTCGACGCAAGCCAAGATTTCTCCCGGTCTCAAATTAAAATCATGATTATGATTAAACCACAGGACATTCCTAGGGTAAGAACGTGTGAAACTTACTTTGTTGCTTAGCTCTTATCCTCTAAGCATGACTAAGCATAACTAGATTATGATACTAAAAAGGTAGCAAGGAATGGTATAAGAATATCACGACAGGTGATGAAGCAAAAGGTGATAAGTCAACTCCTATAGTACATAATGCAACAAGCATAAGACTTATGTGAATAATATTTGTAAAACACAAGTAAGTGGTTATATGCATTGGGGCTTCTTGGTGGTGTCGGGGTTGTCAGATATCTTAGAAACAATACAGCCCTCGGACCCAACCTCCACAGAGTGAAAACCCTCCTCTTGGACTTGCTCAGCACAAGGTTCACCACATATTTTTGTTTTTTTTTTCTAAAAATAAAAAAAGATAAAAAATCATTTTATACCCACATGCTATCAGCCAAAGAGGCTGACAGGAGGGACCTAGGTCAGCAGAACAGTGTTCCCACGCTGACCATGGCAAACACCACTGTTGACTGGTAGGTGCTCGTCGATGGTGAGCTCACTAGCAATGAGACCTACCCCATTGCACTCCTCTCATCATCACGCACACCCTAGTGGTATGGGTTGGTCATCTGGTGCACGACGGCGAGTAGACGACAACTCTGATGGGTCGATGGTGTTTCGGCACAACGGCTAAGGTCGTCGATGGTGGTTCTGGCGACACCAACTAGCCCTACACTTCCCTCTTGACCTCACAAACTCACTGACAGTGATGGTCGATCAACTACAGCATGGTAGCGTCCACACCAGTGGCCCTGGTGGCACAGTGGAGCTTTGGCACGGTAGACCAGCTCAATGGTGAGGTCCCCGGCAACGTGAAGGCCAATGGTACACTCCACTTGCTCGCACGCACATGCTCAAGTGGCCATGGCAGCTCAAGAAAACAGAGTACGCCGATGCGACGGTGCTCCGGCCACAAGGCCATAGGAAAACTTAAATGGACAGTGGGGTTAGCTATAGGAGCTCACCGCGACTTCGGTGCTCCTGCTAGTTGAGACGGAGGCTAGGTAGAGCTAAGTCACCGGCATTGGGGATGACGGTGGCATGAACCAATGACGACGACGATGTTCGAGTGCGTCTGGAGGTCAACGGTCAAAACAAGTGAGCCGATAAGTAACAGGACATCCTAGCAAAGCTAAAGAACATGATGGATGGAGCGGAAGTGCGCCATAGAGGGCTGTCCGTGGCGGAGGAGCTAACGGCTGAGCTACGAACGTCGTCAAGGAAGATGATGGATTGCGGGCGCCTCCGGTGATGAGGGACAGTATGGTGTGGCTCAAACGATGCTCAGGGTTGAGGCGAGCATGGATGCAAGATGAATTGCGGCGAGGTGGAGTGGTGGCATTGAATTCGTCGGTGAACCGAGAGCTCAACAATGGTGGCGGAAGGAGGAGGTGAGCACTGTGGCCGACTCGATGAGATAAGGGTGATGGGGAGGCTTCTAGGCATCCAACTCTTGCTTGTGATGTGGCCGGGGAAACAGCTGTGTGTCACATGCGCATGAAGCAGCGAGCAAGAGCGGCGGCCAGCAGCAAGCAGGCAGGCAGTCTGCTGCCGGCGACGTGCACTATAGCAACTGATCTTGACCTTTGCTTTTGGCATCATCACCTAATTCTAGCTGGATCAAGAGATAGGGATCCAAGAACAGAGGGAAAAAGAAACAACAAGCCATAATCTGACAGATCTTCAGTTAGGGTTTTACAAAGCTGTTAGATTAGGGATGTTTGTGAATTAATTGGTGATTAATTAGTGATCACACAAATCAGCCAATGACACCATTGTAAAGTACACATTTCATACTTCACAATGATACTACTATTTGAACAAGTTTATTTATAAAATTCATTTTAATAATTCCCACAAAAGTGAATCCAATACTGATTTTTAGTACTTAACCAAATATGGCTAAGGGCTCAAATCCATGTTTTGAATCCAAATTTGGGGCTCCATTTTTAAGGGTTTGACCTTGAATTCATGCTCCATACTTGTCACTAATGTAAAGAACCTACTTTACACCTCGAGGTTTATTAGTGCATAATTTCAAGTATTTTAGTGAAATTTGAAAGTAGGAGGCCATAAAGTACCTTTAAAAGAAATTTTAAGTTTTCACTCAAGCATCACACATGCATAGCATTTCTATAAAATAAATATTAATTTTTAGTTAATGCAAGGCATGGTTAGCTACTTATAGATGATTAACATGCATGATGATGACATGACCAAGTTTTAGTGATGCTTAACACCTAGGGTGTTACATGGTCTCACTTGGAAAGTGGCCCCACGATGCCTCCCCAATGGAGGCAGCCGCCCATGATTCCATGCCACGCTACGCCGGTCAGTTCGGTAAAAGTCGTTTGCCTTCTCAATCAGATCACTCTCCCCCTTATCCTATATGGGCTTGAACTTGGCTTGCATTATGCAGCGCTTCCTCCATGGTGGTGCCATCCCTGGTCGTGGGGCTTTTCCCTGGTGGTGCTGGAGAGTCATCCCTTCGCCACTTGCCACTGCTGAGCCCATCTATCCCCGCATAGCCCTCTGGTTCTAAAGTGGGTGAATCATCAGACGATCATGAATCCTTAGACAATGTAGAGTACCATTAATTATTGAAGGATTAACACGAGGCCCAAGTGGATTTGTCATCGACCAGGTTGAATGCTGAGATGCTGCAAGCTGAGCTAGAGGCCACATGAGACGCACTTCATTTTTCCATGACTGAGGTCTCCAATGCACAAGTCGACTATGAGATCCACCTATAGCAGGGCCAAAACATTATGAACCTTCTTGTAGATCTAAGGACGTGGGTGGATACCCTTGTCCTATGCATGAAAGTTCGAATGCGACACATTTGATCTCATCGGACACTATACAGTACATAGCAATGAGTAAAACTATTGCGTACGGAGTGCACTCGATCACAACATTCGTATAAGTAGTAGTAGTAGTCATGAGTGGCTTTCCCCTTCCATCGATTGACACTAACCGAAATCATGCTTACAGATGGCAACTAGTTACCATACCACAAATGTGTACTCTGCAATAAACGATCTCAACTTTTCCCCCAACCACGTCCCTCTAATATATTTGACAAAATGATGTTTACCTATTTCTTGTAAACCATTTGCTCGCCTGATAGTCCGAGTAGCGTAAATTTGAACGGGCCAGACATGTAACTAGTTACAATTTTATTTGTTTCCTTTAGGGATTCAATGAATGTATTCGTACAAAATAGGTTTCCTCGTATAATGTGAGATGTGTCTAGCCTGGTCAAATTTATGATGCTCAGACTTTCTTGCGTGTGCTGTAAAATTTGAATAGCTATGTGGCTCCTCCGTTAGGCATTACATCAACGCGAGACTTGATCGGATGAATTCCACTATGCATGTTTACCATGCTACAGATCAGAAAGAGTCTAGAAAGAAACCTTCAGGCAAAACCAACCAACGGGGGTTAGAAACTGGCTACCAGTTGACCAAAGACTTGATCTAGACCATTGCCAACAGAGTTTAACCCACCTAATACAAAGTTCAACAAAAGTAAACATAGACATGCAAATCAGACTTCACAAACATAAACCTCTGTACATTTGAACATGTCTGACATAACATGCAAGGGAAAATACATAAGGAAGAGTAACAACATAAGGAAAGAGTTACAACATGTACTCCATCTGTACTCCCAACATAAGGAAGATACATCAAATGGAACTTTATTTACTCCTCTACTTGTCGTTGGTATCACTGTCCTTGTCCTCATCCTCGTTGTTGGTATCAACATCATCGTCGTCCTCCTCTATAGCCATGAGGCCCTTTTGCTCATCAGCAGTGATGCGGTTGGCCACCAGCCTAGCATCAGCATGAATTAGGTTGTGTTAGTGCTTCTTGGTGTTGTGGGTGGTGCTGATTCCTTATGTCATGATGCTAGTGTCAAAGCCATCTATCCAGCTCTAGTAGCAGGCGAGGATGTACTCCGCGTTGTTCCCATGATTCTTGTTCAGGTAAGTTGGCAGTTCTTCTAGGGCATCGGCGAGTTGGTAAAAAATGAAGACATAACTACTCACCTTTTCCCCTCGAGGCGGGTTGAGGGTGCCCACCTTAGTGTTCTATAGCACATGCCTGATCTTCAAGAAAGCCTTACTGATGATGCCAACTACCCAATCATCTCTATCTCCAATGGGATCTACCAGAGCTTCATCTTGATTCACCACAGGCATGGTGTCATCCTCCTTCACCATAGGCATGGCATCATCCTCCATCACCATGGGCACAACATCATCCTACTCCCGTGCATGCTTCGCAGAAGGCTCGCCCTTCACCATGGTAGTGGCTAAGAGTGAAGTAGGTTTGGAGAAGGCAACCGCTCATTCTTGGCGATTTTAGATCTGTAGTGGGAATGGGAGGGCTCGGGGAACGAAGAAAAATAAGGAGAGTTGTGGAAGAGATCATGGCGGTTAATATTTTACTACTATAGAGGAGCCATTGGTGTTTTTTAGGGAACAAAGAGGAGCCATTGGTGTTGAAATGTTACTGCACACACAAGAAAGTCTGACCTCTATACATTTGAATGTGTCTGACAAACTGCACAGACATTAGCTTACATTACAAACAAGTTAAAGTTGCTGCAAAATAATGACAATATCCATCCAAGAGGAAATTAACATGTCCATAGTCAATCAAACAACATTGATCGTTTTAAACCTGTCATGACAGAGAGATACATCAAATGCAACTTTATTTACTACTTTGCTAATGACCCCAACTCCGAGAATAAGGGAACATAGGGAAGATAGTAAGGTCTACCGATGATTTCTGGTAGGATGTCATGTCTACCATACAGAATGTAATCTGTAGGGATGACATGAACTTTTCTGATGTCCATGTTATATGCGATAATGGCTCTTTCCACCCCAACAAAGAAAACCAAATGCCATTCTGGGTGAACAATAACCGCTGTGTAGCACGACTCAATCAAAGTAACCTATTTGTTTCTTAGTCTTTCCAAACAACTTACGTAGGCTGATAGTATGCTTCAATGTCCATTGATTATTAGTACCATAGTCTTTAAGGATCCAGATCGAAAGCTTGGACATATTGCAACCACCAATAGTACATTAACACAACTAACTCTGAGCTTGATGGATGGAGTGTGAAAAACCACGTGGCCAGTTAGGAATTTCCCTCCATGCCTTTCCCTACATATCCACATCAAGTATATGACTGTAACCCTCGCAGAACCCAATATAGTGCAGACAATCATTAAGAAACACAATTGCTGATTTTGACAATGTCCACTTAGCCTCCTCGCCCCATTTAGATTCCTTAAAGATCCATGCTACAGTTTAGATGAGTAGATGTCCACACTCATGCACTGACTATCCTCCTCCATATATTCAAACACATGGAAGTGCGAGGAGGCTGTCGGATTGAACCCCCAATCAAGCCTCACCAACACAATGGATTCTAGGCGGTAGTACCTTCAACTCCTGGGTTGCCAGATTACAGACCACGCAGCGGTATCCATCAGTCCCAAGGCACCAGCATAGGATGAAGCCATTGCAGCAATCTGAGATAGCTACATTGTTCATGGTGAAGGGCAAGAAGGACAAGGAGGGGTAAACACCGGTGAAGCTAGTGAAGTTTCTTTGGCCATAGATTCCATCGTAGAAGAAGTCGGCCAAAGTCTGGGGCATCAACTTATGGTTGTCCGAGATGAGGCATCTCTAGGAGTGATGGACATATTTGCAGCAGAACAAGGAGCGGGTGGGGAGGCGGTGGAGGATCTCAACAAAGACATCATCCATGAGGCTGGCCAGTGCTTTCCTCTTATTGGGGGCCTCCTCCATTTTGTCATGTGCATGCAGTAGGATGAGAGCTTGCTCAGTAATGAGATCATTGAGGAGGAAAATAATCCAACAAAGATCCATCAGTGAAGTCGACAACTCATACCAAAGTGCAACTTTAACAACCATTAACAATTTTCATGGTACGACCTCATCTAAATTTAGAGTAGCACCACATAGATATATGTAACTCAAACTTGAGTAGCAGTTAATGGAGCTATAACCATTACAATTCTAGCTAAATCAAGTCTAACCATCACACTTATAATCAGTACACGAGCTCAGAGCTTCTTCCATAGGAGACATACAAAGATTAAGAGGACTACAATTACAATAGTTTTGAGGGACGAAGTGGGTGGAGCAGCTGTTTGGTTTCAAAGTTAGAAGTCATCATCATGAGCTAAGACTGGATTTGAGTTGGTTCTTGACTTGAAGGCACCAATTCCTTCTTCATAGGAGTTGTACATTTTATAACAAGCACCACGAAACCTATGAACTTGTCTATGGCAGTCAGGCCAGTTGTAGCAAACTCCTAGCACATGGCCATCGAACACAACATAGCAGGGTGACTCATCTCAAATCAGCACAACCCGAATAGGCTACCTCAGTTTTCACAAGTAGAATGTCAGTGAACAAGTGGTAGTGGTCATCATTAGCATCAGTAGCAACATGTGTAGCTTAGACATTAATTAGTGGCCTCAGTCATGTGAATGATGGACACAAAGCATTGATTTGCTTTCGATGCCTTCATCTTGTTTGGAACCAAATGGATAACTTGGTTGTCAACAAGGAGAAGACATAGAAAGCAAACATATGAGCTACATCCTAATACATCATTGGCACAGAAATGTGGCCTCAGATATGTTCCAAGTTCAAAATATCTTAAGGACTCACTAGTGGCACTAGAGCATACAAAACAGAAATGTAGAATCAAGCAAGCACGGGATAGAAAAAATAGTTTAAGGCAGAAGCGAAGGGCCTATTTGTTTGCTTAGACATATCTGCAAGTGACACGCATCGGCAAAAAACCAACCAATGCCACATCCTAGTTCTTTTCATAATCATTGGCCTAACTAGATCTGAAACACTACAATGTTTCTTGTATGTGTCATGTTCAAGCAAGGACCAAAACAGTGAAGTGAGAAAGAAAAGGCGAGAAAGGAGACCTACGAATCGGATCTATCGCCTCTGCCATGGCACATGACGGACACAGATGCTAATGCCACCGTGCTCCACCGGGAAGACCCACTGCCTAGCCTCCAAAAGGAAGCTTGAGCCACCACAACACAGTAGGGATCATTCATTGCCGCCACCGGCACTGCCATCACAAGTCCAATGGGCACATATTTGTTTCCACTTGTAGGGAATAGGGATATATCCAATGTACAAGTCAACATGTCCACACAGAGAACATATACTACTCCAAAGACATGTCAACACAACTAGGCATCTAGCGCAATGGTGAAGACGGTCTATTCCTTGCTCTGGGTCCCGGGTTCGACTCCTAGGTCTCATGGTTTTTTTGAGTTTGAATTTATTAAACCCCGATGGCAACAAGTGACACGCAAGCCGTAGGGTCCCATAGGTTGGATGGAGATGGAGAAAGGTCCCACAAGTACATGTGACATGTAAGCTGTCGGGTCCCAAAGGTCAGATGGTCCCATAGGTACACATGACACACAAACTGTCGGGTCCCATAGGTCGGATGGAGATGGAGAAAGGTGCCATCGTGTCCCACAAGTCAGATGAGAAGGGTCCACAAGCACAAGTGACACACAAGCCATCAGGTCCCACAGGTCGGATGGACATGGAGAAAGGCCCCATAGGTTTGAGTCCCATAGGTTGGATGGAGAAGGGTCCCACTGGTACACATTGCATAGAGAAAGGATCTAGTAGAGACTTTTATGATGAAATGCAAGTGTCACGGATGAGTAACTATAGGCCCCACAGGTACACGTCAGATGGAGAAGGTACCGTATGGAGATCTATGATGAAGTGCCATCGTTACAGATTAAATATTATTCATCATAGATCAATAATTAATTCAATGGCGAAGCCTGTTCATCACAGTAATGAATAAGATCATCACAGACAAGCAGGAATAATTGCACGAGTGATCTATGATGAAATACTGTGCTGTTCTATGACATTTTCTTATGATGATACTTGATTTTGTCATAGATAAGGGGGGTTTGAGGTTCGTCATGGTGATTTATGATGAAACCAAAATTTTCATGATAAAACGAGATTTTTATGATGGTTTCGAATTCGTCCTTAAAATTTTTGTCATAGAAGTGGATATTCCTAGTAGTGCTTGATCCTGGTACACCTCGGCCTCTATATGCATAACCATCACCAAACAAGATATCCAGACAATCATGACATGCAAGAAAGATATATTTCTATTAGAATATTACATCATGCAATAGGAACATATAGAGAAACACTTAAAAAACTGTTCTACTCATTTCTATGAACACATGAATGCGAAGATCACTCTAATCGGACCTAAAATGAGAAAGTTCTGAACAAAACCATTTTTAGGGACATTTTTGCAATTAAATATATTTTTCTAAGGGCCTATACACTAAAACTGAGGCCTAAAACATGATTAAACCTAAAACAAGGGGGTTTAGAGCAAAAACAAAGGCTCTAGACTGTGGGTTCAAAAACCAGAGAGATTGGGGTTCAAACTGCTAAAAATGGGACCTAAATCTAAGGCTTTTTGCACTAGCATGGACGACGGGTAGATTCCTAGAAACTCTAGGGGCTCTTTTGCAAAAGTGGTGGGACGTGGCGGTTGCTGCTGCGGTGGTGCTGACATGACGCCATGCGGTGGGCACCGATAGGGCAAGGGTGTGAAAGTGGCCATGGACCTCATCGTGCGCTTGGTCCACTAGTTCACCATGGACCGGTTATACCCCGAAGGGGTATCTTCTAATCCTAGCCATCCATGATCGGATCAATGGCGTAGGGTAGTTGGGGTAGAGTTGGCCACTGGGGCAGCGGGTCTCTGTGGCGGCACACCATTGGAGTGGCCAAGAGCTTGCTGGAGAGCGGCCAAAAGGGCGCTCTAGGCCTTGGCTTGCAATGTGGATGGCACCGACATGACACGTGGGTGACGGCGAACACGACAGGGGCACGACAGTGGCGGGGAGGCTCACCACGATGAGGGAGACGATGATGGGGATCTACAAAGAGAGAGGGTGAACTCCAGTGAGCAAAATCTCATGAGAAACAAAAAGAAAGGGCATGGGGGTGCTTCTGGTGGGCGTGGCTTCCCCTTCTGGGGCTCATCGACGCAGCGACGAGGGCAGTGGGTGTCGGGGTCAGCAGCCGAGTGGTGGGGGTGGTGCATATGAGGAACTAGAGAAGGGGGAGAAAGGGAGGTCATGGCCTCAGCTTTATAGGCCTAGGAGAGGCAGTGGACGTCGTGGGTGCGCCACTAGGGCCGGTGGAGGTGGTTGAGTGGCCATCAAAGCCACTAGGGCAACAGTGGTTACCGGTGGGGTGAAATGGGCGGCAGCTGCTTCAGCTGGAGGTAGGGGAAGGGGTGTGGGGTCACTGATGAGCAGACTAGAGCAGTCGATAGTGCTAGGCATGCAGGTAGGTGGGGCTGGGTGTGGCAGAACCTCCTAAATTATAGGGCCCACATGCACCTGTCACTATTCGACGACCTTTGACTTCTATGCATATGTTTCCGATAATTTAAGAACCCCGAATCATCCACGATTTTCGAGCAGGATCACATTACAGAGTCATTGCAGTATTACAATAGTTTATTCAAATAGATATACCAGAGTAAAATCAGCAGAAGTCTTACCATAACATAGTTTACAAACCATTTGTTCAAACCATACAACTAAGTTCGTTGATTATTACAAAACAAAATAGTGGAGTGGCATTATAATATAATACAAAACACATAATAAAACTGCCCTACCCAAGGGCCACATATTTACTTCTCATCGTCAGACTAAACAATAGTCATGCAGCACGTTCTAAAACAAATCTGCTCATGAGGCTCACCTACAACAAGGGTCAACGAACCCTGAATACAAGAGTACTCAACAAGACTTAACCGAAATAAGAACTGATAAACTCAGGAATGCAGGCTCAGGGATTCAAGGTATGGCTTTAGCAAAAATCAAGGTTCTTTTGCGTAAAGCCCTTTAACAAAATTCTTTATATCAACATTTAAAACTTCACAAAGATCATACACAAAGCTGACATGACCCGCATTGGGATCATGAAACTTCATATCCAATGCTTTCTCAAATCACCCTCAAGTTCCAGTTATTAATACTACGATGATGAACAGAGAAGTGAGTCTCAATAACCGAGGAGCAACGACGATTTGAACCAATTATAAACCCTGCTGGGAATTCCAGACCACACGACATATGCAGGTCCCCGACCAACATATACCAACCTACCCTCGGATCCTCTAAACAAGAACGGGTCCACGCCACCTGAGAATATAGTACTCCACCAATCTAGCCCATTGCCACGTGGGTACGTGCTATTCCTGCCATCCCTCCACTCCTAGTACGCGAGTAGCCATTCTCGTAATAGAATAGCCAAGTTAAGGCTTATCGGAGTATGTGGTTAGTACTACAAAGTCTCACCGCACGCAGTTCAACAATGGTACGGGCCTTAATCGACATAGGCAGAACGAACCCGCTCACAAGACCTCCATGTCTTGTGGCTCACACACACCGAGTCCGCCCGGTCTAGATTTCTTACTCCACATGCCCATATCACATGATAACATAAGTAACCAAAGTTCCATTTAAAACTTGCAAGTGACAGGTAATCACCCGACCTTTATTTATCTAAGCATGACTAAGCATAACTAGCCATATACGAATTAAAACTGGTAACAAGGTAGATAAGGAAAAACAAGGTTGGTAATGCATCAATTAGGTTTCCACTTGACTTCTAATCACTTAATGCAATAGATAAAAGCAAAAGTAGAAATAACTTTGTAAAACACAAGGTAGGGTTGAATGCATCCGGGGCTTGCCTTCGTTGATGGAAAAGTCCGATTCCTACAACGTTCCACAAGTATTCGATCCGACCTCAATAGACGGAATAACCTCCTCCGCAACTTGATTTACTACCATGTGTTCACCTTCATTCACTACACGTAGTAACGATGCTATGTTTAACATGATGCGGAATACGAAATATGATGCTCGATGATGGATGCAAAAATTAACAACTTGAATACAACTTTCCTTTGCGGTACAGTTGCAAGTTAAACTAACTAAACCTTTCTGGAATACTAGCATCAATTGCTAAAGATCATTACCAACTAATGACCCAAGGACATCACTCAATCAAAAATTCAAACAAAACCTAAATTACTAAAGGTTACTATTTGCTTTAATTAATTAATTAATTAATTAAGAATTATGAAATAAATCAACTTTTTCCAATTGACCTCAAAATTTTTGTAAATGTTTATCCCATGATAACTAAGTGGCAAAACAATTTTCATAATTTTTGGATAAATAAATACGCTTAGAAAAATCATGGAAACTCATTTATTAATTAATTAAGCAATTTTCATCACTTTCAAAAAGTGCTGAAAAATAACATTTCATATTTTTCTTAAATAATACACATCACAGAGAGGTCACACAGAAATTTTCATAATTTTTGGAGCTTTAATAAATCTACACAAAAATAACAAATTACATCACTATTCATTTAAATCTAAAAATAGAAAAAATTCCATTTGAACGCTGAGTCACTGACATCCCGACCCCACCTGTCATCTTCAACCTTAGGCTTTGACTCCGGTGACACACGCGCTAACCACCGATATCTCGCCGACGGCGAGACCAACGGTGACGACCAAGGTACCAAAACACTACCCTCGACTAGGCGCATCGATTTGGGGCACAAGCTGGACCAGCTACGGACTGGACCGAGCACTACACCGACCATGGTGGCCACGACGGCATGGCTATGCTATGCTGGCGATGTGAGACTTGTAAAGGTTAAACAGATGGCCCAGGAAGCATCAACAGCTCACCCCAAACGCGACTGAGTAGAGCACAAGGCCGGAGGAGCACTGGAGACACCGTTCAACGGACACAGCGGTCACTGTAGAGCAAGCAACGGCGATGATGACGCTCCGGTGGCTATGGTGGAAAATTTGGTCAGGCATCAAGGTACAAAGTACCACTACATCGTGGCGAAATTGAATCATGGCTTGGCAAGGACAGAGACTCACCGCAACATGCTGACCATGACGAAACGGGATCGCGGGTGAGGTTGCCGGCCGCAAGGAAGAAGAGCGTGCACCACGAGTTTCCAGTGAAGACAAGCAACAAAAGTAGGTTGGTTGGGTGCGCAAGTAGTAGGCGGAGCTATGACAAGCTTTGCAGCGTCTAGAGTGCGCTAAACCGACGGTGAGAGCTCATCGGAGTTATGGCCGTGGCGTCGGGAAAACAGAGCAAGAGAGCGAGGGCAAATGGCGATGGCCAAGGCTAAATAGAGCGGCTCAGAAGCGCAAGGAAGCTGCACTGTGGCCTTCACCACGCCAGCGCGATGCCAAAGATGGCCACGACCGTGCCTGGAAGCAAACCAAAGGTCGCCAGTGGTGTAGCTTCAGCGGTGGTCACTGTTCATAGAAATTACAGAATTGCCATCCAGTTTGAAACCCAAATTACTCCCAAATTTTTGTAACAACTCAAAAATCTCCAAAAAAAAGTTGTTCAAAATCAAAAGTTCTACAACTTTGCTTTTATAACCAACCCCTAATTCGGTCTACATTTTGAAATGAACTTTTGAATTCAAATAGTGGACATTTAACAAATTACGCCTTTTCGAATTACTTCAAATTTTCCATAACAACTTTGAAAACTCCAAAAACAAACTTTGTATAACTTTTCAAGCTCTACACTTTTGCTTTAAGGCTTAACCCCAAAATGTGCTTCAATTTTGAAATAGGTTTTCAGGGTAGGGTTTAAATATGGAAAATCAGGATTTTTGGAATTTCAAATCAATACAAAGATTTCAAACTTGATTCACGCCATACAAATCAGCACATATACATAAAGGTAAACTTGTTTTAGTGAATGCAATATCAAAATTTGCAATATGACCAAATGCCTTACGATGCATATGATGATATGTCCTGTTTTTAATATTTAAACACCCAGGGTGTTACAATCCTTCCCCCTAAAAGAAATCTCGCCCCAAGATTCAAAGCCATAGGGTAAGTAATGGAAAAGGAAATGTGTCAGTCCAAAAACATCCAAAACTTGTCCATAAAACAGCTGAGATCCCTTTACAAAACACAACTTGTACAACCGAGCTCAACTAATATCACTCTATTTTATATTGACGCTAGAAACTCTGGAAATTTTTCTAATAAGTAATCTTCTGATTCGCAAGTAGCTTCTTCTTCTGAATGTTGATTCCATTGTATCTTGTAGAACTTGATCATCCTCCTTCGAGTAACACAATCTTTCTGATCCAAAACTCGGATAGGATATTCGGAATAAGTCAAATCTAGTTCAAGTTCCACTCCTTCAACCTCAACATTCTGCTCAGGCACTCGGAAACATTTCTTCAGTTGAGAAACATGGAATACATCATGCACAGCTGAAAGATGTTCAGGTAGCTTCAAGCGATATGCCACTTTTCCATACCTCTCCAAAATTTGAAATGGTCCAATATATCGAGGTGCCAACTTTCCTTTAACACCAAAACAGGTAACTCCCTTCATTGGTGATACTTTCAGATATACAAAATCTCCTTTGTTAAATACCAATGGTCTCCGTCTTCTATCCGCATAACTCTTTTGTCGGGATTGAGCTATCTTCAAATTACTGTGTATTTGCTGAACCTTGTCTTCTGTTTCTTTCACAAGGTCAACCCCAAAGAACCTTCTTTCTCTAGGCTCAGACCAACTCAGCGATGTTCTGCATCTACGACCATAGAGTGCATCAAATGGAGCCATTCTAATGCTTTCCTGATAACTATTGTTATATGAGAACTCGGCCAAAGGTAAGCATTCGTCCCACTTATTGGAATAGTTAAGGACACAACACCTTAACATATCTTCAAGCACTTGATTGACTCTTTCAGTTTGTCCATCAGTCTGCGGATGATAAACTGTACTATACAGGAGCTTGGTACCTAATGAAGAATGCAAGTGTTTCCAAAAGCTGGAGACAAATTGTGTACCCCTATCTGACACAATAGTCTTGGGTACTCCATGGAGACTTACAATTCACTCTAAATACATCTTGGCATACCGTAGAGTGAGATATGTATTCTGAACTGGAAGAAAATGTGCCGATTTGGTTAGTCGATCTACAATAAACCATATTGAGTCAAATCCCTTTGATGTCTTGGGTAGACCAACAATAAAATCCATACTTATGTCCTCCCACTTCCAAGATGGAATAGGTAATAGTTGTAATTCACCAGTAGACCTCAAATGTATTGCTTTCACTTTTTGACAAGTATCACACTTTGCTATGTATCTAGCAATCTCTATTTTCATTTTAGTCCACCAAAATCTTTGCTTCAAGTCATGGTACATCTTGTTACTTCCCGGATGGATAGATAACCTAGTAGTATGTGCCTCTTCCAGAAGTGACTGCCGCAACTCAGGAACCTTTGGTACCACTAGGCGATCCTTGAACCATAACACACCTTCATCATCTATGCTAAAGCATTCTGCCTTTCCATTCCTGACCCTTTCTTTGATATGGGCTATACCCTTGTTTTCCTTCTGAGCAGCAATAACTTGATCTCAAATAGTGGCTTCAACAATTATGTTGGTCAAGCTACCTTGTTGAATTACTTCTACATTCAATTTCTCCATTTCTTGACATAAAGTCAAATCCATTGTTCTCACTGCCAGACAATTGCAATAACTTTTGCGACTGAGGGCATCTACAACCACATTTGCTTTTTTCGGGGTGATAATGTACTTCCAAGTCATAATCTTTAATCAGTTCTAACCATCTTCTTTGTCACATGTTCAAATCTGACTGAGTAAAGATATACTTTAAGCTCTTGTGGTCTATATAAATATGGCACATATTACCAAGCAGGTAATGCCGCCAAATCTTCAGAGCATGGACTACAGCTGCTAACTCCAGATCATGAGTCGGATAGTGTTCTTCATGTTGCTTAAGTTGCCTGGATGCATAAGCAATGACTCTACCTTCTTGCATCAACACACATCCAATACCAATACCCGAAGCATCACAATAAACATCAAACGGCTTCTCGATATCAGGTTGGGCTAATACTGGTGCAGTAGTCAACAGTCTCTTCAATGTCTAGAAAGCCTTTTCACAACCAGATGACCAGACAAACTTGACATGGTTTTTCAACAATTCAGTTATGGACTTTGATACTTTAGAGAAATCTAGAATAAACCAACGGTAATGCCCCGCCAATCCCAGAAAACTCCGAACTTGATGAACTATGGTTGGCGGTTTCCAATCAAGCACATCCTTCACTTTGCTTGGATCAACTGCAATGCCTTCAGCTGACAAGACATGTCTAAGAAATTGTACTTCCTTAAGCCAAAAATCACACTTGCTAAACTTGGCATATAGTTGATGTTCTCTCAAGCGAGTCAGAACTATTCTAAGATGTTCCGCATGTTCTTTCTTATTCTTGGAATACACTAAGATGCCATCAATAAACACCACAACAAACTTGTCTAGCTCAGGCATGAATACTAAATTCATCAGATACATGAAATGAGCTAGAGCATTTGTCAAACCAAAAGACATTACCAAGTATTCATATGTAACACCCGGTTTCAAGGACAAAGCCGAATGCACACCATATGTGAGCCCTAGTAATCAAACCTCACATATAGCTACAAATGAAGGGGCAGTATCAATTCACAATGCTTAATATATAGCGAACTTAGCAAAAGAGATAACCTTAGAAAGCAATCAACGGATAGACAACTCTGATCTCCGGGTGCAGACTTCACTCCCCTGGATCCAACTGACTGGTTGATCACAAGCCTACATCCTTCAGACTCTAGCAAACTGATATCCAGCCTGAGGTGTGGGGGAAATTGCAAGGGTGAGTCCATGTCGAACTCAGCAAATATAACAACAAGGTAGTGTATTCCATAACCACATGATCAATGAACATGAATAATCAATATCTTAAACAATTAACATAAATGATCATCTTAACAAGTAAAAGTCATCATCCCTTATGTAAGTGTTCCAAGGCCGCTCGTATCCATGAGCACGGCTAGTATACCAGTTTGTTAACTCTGCGCAGAGGTGTACACTTTCACTGTGAGTCATGATTCTCATATGCCCGGGTTAGCTAGGCCCAAAACACAGAGAACCATATAAAGCCACCCAAGAGCTCGTCTAACCGGCCAGGGCCGCAGGGTCATCAGATATAGGAACCCCCCTTCCAAAAATAAAGTAAAAGGCCGCTTCCAAAGCTAGGCTCAACAGGACAGAGGCTGTCCTATACCCAACTCGCAGACCTCTAACCAGCTAGAAAAGGGTTTCTCAAACGACTAGAGCTAGAGCCATATAGCCCTCACAGCTGTACGTTAAATCCTGGATAATCAGTTACAAGACAAGTCCTTCTGTTGCTAAAAAGTCATCTTGTTTATGTTTATAGCATATTCATTAATCAAGTTTCAAGATCATGGTCATAGAAAGAAAACCCAAGCTATACTTGCCTTTAACTTGCTTTACACCGAAAGCAACTTGCTCAGAGAAGCCCCAACTTTATCTTCCATTCTACAACTTCTGCAGCTTCGGACACTCAACTTCTGATCTCCAGCGTTCGCAAATGGTTCTTGTTCTACTCGAAGCAAACACCACGCAAAGGCAAACATACAAGAAACAAAGTAGACTAAGACAACACACCACATAAGAGAAAACATCGTACTAAACGTTACTACGACCGCGAGAGCATAGGAAACGACTATCAGGAGCTTTTATATATATTATAAGACTAACGACTATTGATTTATTTTAACTAATTAAAACCAAGTGAAGAACAATAATTGAAATTGGTCAAAACATTTTTAATTTAAAAAGTCGAGTTTAACCATATTTTATATTTATAGACATGCATGTGTTATTTAATCAAAATAAACTTTAACTTTTCAGAATAAAAGAACATGTAAGAGCATCTACACTGTAACTGAATATGACGTGGGTTCAGCTAAACAAATTATAATCAAAACATTGATATAACCAGTTTAATATTCATTTATTAAGGCCGACGTGGAAAACCTATATTGCTTTTAATTAATTTAGAAAGCTAGTTGCACATTAATCTTAATCAAGTTAATATTTAAGTTCATAATGTATACTCCTAAATCTGAGCTAAAACAAATCATGTTTTATTTATAAATATTGCCGTATAGATTAATCAAGTCAAACTTTAACTTTGCAAAAGTAAAATGCACGTGAGAGCATCTAACAAGTTTAATATATGCAAGGTGTGTTTAAACTAATCAAACTATAATTTAGGAATACATTTATATTAATAATTAATCATATGAATATCATTTATTAAATACTGAAGTGTAACATATATATATATATATATATATATATATATATATATATATATATATATATATATATATATATTGCTTCTAAGTTAGAAAACTAATTGGTTGTAGGTTAATCAGATTAATATGTAAATTATAAAATTCATAGCCAGGTGATAGGATGACCATCGATACTAACACGTAAATTACGTCGGCACGAAACTTACATACTTGAACAAAGCAAAATGCAGAGACGCGGCGAGTACCTACAGCCCGAACTAGCTGACAACCGGTTCGGCTTCCAAATGCTGCTGGTGCGTAGCAACCAAGGACATGTGCAGAGAAGACATATATGCGTCGTGGCCTTGCATCCTTAGGAGTGGCTGGTGCTTCTTCACGTGTAGTAGATGTAGGCAGGAAGCACGGCTAGCATGTCGTCAACTCGACGACCGGAGAAACAAGGCAGGCCTGCAGCTCTGCTAGGCCGGGAGGTAGATCGATTTGGTGCAGAGCCGGCTTGGATTGCAAGGTATCGCATCACGCTGATTCAAGCAGCACGACGCTGGGTCTTGGTCTCTCGGACTCTCGGTCGGGCGCAGGCCTGGGCTTCAGGATGGTGGCGGCGTGCCTTCACGGACAAGGAGCTCCAGCGATGAGGAAAATCGATGATGTGCAGGTACAACTCGTCGGGGCGCACGGCGGCTGCTACCAGGATGCCTCGGCGACTTTGGTGGACGGACTGCTTCTCGATGGCGTGATTCAAAGCGATGGCAGGAAGGAGCTAGGGCTCACGCAGATGGAAAACGAGGTGCAGCACGTGAACATCTCGACCTTCTTATAGGGGTGGATCGAGTCGTGGTTTCTACACGGAAGATTCGTAGGCCGAGTCCGAGCTAGGTACCAACATGTCTGTGACTCAGCGAAAGGGGAAGCTGGGCCTGCTGCGATGAGGACCTGAGGGAGTGCGAGTGGGCTGCTCGACCTGGGCCTAGGCACAAGGAAATCTGAGATATTTTATTATTTTCGCAATTAATTAATTTCATGGATAAAATAATTCTAGAAAAGTCCAGAATTGAATTTTAAGCCACGAAAAATACTCCGAAGGCTCCAAAAATTCAGGAAAAATTCTCAGAGATATTTTAGAACAAGACGAACCCAAATAAAGTATTTTGAGCTCATGAAAAGATATTTTGGAGCATTTAAAAATTAGATTATGCTCACAAACAAGTGGGAACAAGTTCCGGAAAAAGCCAAAGAAATTCCCGAGGTATCCATGGAGATAGGTTGATGAATAGTGAGCAGGAAGGAGTGATTTGGATTTCATGGAAAAGATTTTCGGATACTTCTCAAGCAAATATTAAGTTGGAAAACAAGGAATTTGATCCGTGAGAAAGACTAAGAATTGCTGGAGAAAGAAGATCGACTTACTAAGCGCATTTTAAATATCTTTTCTCACAACATGAAATAAATCAACAACCAAGCATCACATCAAGCAATAGCTCGTCAAATTGATTTGGAAAAGCTTGAAAATTCATATTTTTCCTATAACTAAATTTACGCTAGTTCAAGCTAAGATTGGTAAATTTTATCCAAATATCAAAACATTTATTTTAATTAGTGTTTTCTATGCACAACCCAAAATTAGAAATTTTGGGGCGTGACAATTCTACCCCACTTAACAAGAATCTCGTCCCGAGATTTGAAGAGACTAGAGAGAAAGATCGGACGGATCTTCATGCTTCCACACTCCTTTGATTGGCGATTCATGAGATGTAAAAACAAGGATCGGGGATACACAAGTGATAACAAGATGGATAGAGATTGTTCTTGAGTTCAAGCCTAAACACCAAAAGGATGATAGCTCAAAGTAAAGACCAATCCTCATGAATACCCGAGCTCCAAGTGAAAATGCTTGAATGCAAGAAACCTTCGTCTTATAACTTCTTTATCTTAGCTACCCTCCTTAAGAAAAGATCAACTAGGTGCACCAAAGGTTAGCTTGCATCTTCTTCTAAGTGAGATAATTATCACCATGTCTTGCTGTCACTCCAAAGAACTTCTGTGTCGGGGTAAACTCAAGTAATCTGAAATTTTCTCGCGAGATGAAAAACAGCAGTCCAGAAAAACAACTATAACTCCTGTTCTAAAAATCCAATAATATCGTACTTTACACCGTTGGAAAGCTTATCAAATTCTCTACCACTTTATTATAGAACACTTTTCCATATTCGGCAGTTAAGTTGGTCAAAAATAGCACACAACAGAAACTGTTCCAGATTTCAGACGGCGCGAAAACTTCAACTTGTGAAGATTATATCTCCAAAACGAAAATAGCTATTGGGGGTAATTCCTGTGGCATATGAAAAGTACAGAAGTCTATTTATTCTCAGAAAAATTTCATGACCATTCCTCGAACAAGTATTCGGATATGACCAGAAGACCACAGACTGCTCCAAATTTCAGCCAGCACAACTGCATCATCTTGTGATTTTCATAACTCCAAATCCAAAACGGCTATTAGGGAGATTCTTGCGGTCAGAGAAAGATATTGAAGTCTACTGTTTTTCAGAATTTTCCCATAATTTGTGGTAACACAAAAACAGAGGTATAAGCTGAGAAAGACAAACTGCTCCGAAAAGACAGAATAAGGTAGAAACGAGATTTAAAAACTAGAGAGACAGATAAGACTAATCTTCGAGTCTTCATGCTCCAATAATTTGAGATTAGTGTGATATATGACATGGATTGAGGATATACAAAAGATGAAAAGAAAGATAAAGTTTAATCTTCAATTCTTCATGCCTTGTTACTTGAGATACTCAGGACTTGTTGTTGTTGACAGGAGACGCTACCCCACTTAACAAGGATTTTGCTTGGCTTCAAAACTTTACTTTTGGGGTCTATTTTGGAGAACACCAATGACACACAAGCAACACACCAAACAAATCAAGCAAAACAAACACGCAGCACATCACCGAGACTACTCGTACTTCTTCAATTATGGTGGTCATCCTAGATGATGAAAGGCCATCGTCAATTTGAACATGATGTCTATCAGAAATTTTTAGTAAACCAAAAAAAACAATAAACCAAAAGGGGATAAGAAGCATTAGCTCAAAGGAAGCTATCAAGGGGGAGACAATAAGACAAGGATGAGAAATAGCAAATCAATGATCCAAGGAGATAGAAAAATAGTTTTATAGCAAAGTAAGCTTTACAAATCGACCAGTGCTAACTAGGCTTGCGTCCTACAGTCAGCATTGCTCTGATACCACTTGTAACACCCGGTTTCAAGGACAAAGCCGAATGCACACCATATGTGAGCCCTAGTAATCAAACCTCACATATAGCTACAAATGAAGGGGCAGTATCAATTCACAATGCTTAATATATAGCGAACTTAGCAAAAGAGATAACCTTAGAAAGCAATCAACGGATAGACAACTCTGATCTCTGGGTGCAGACTTCACTCCCCTAGATCCAACTGACTGGTTGATCACAAGCCTACATCCTTCAGACTCTAGCAAACTGATATCCAGCCTGAGGTGTGGGGGAAATTGCAAGGGTGAGTCCATGTCGAACTCAGCAAATATAACAACAAGGTAGTGTATTCCATAACCACATGATCAATGAACATGAATAATCAATATCTTAAACAATTAACATAAATGATCATCTTAACAAGTAAAAGTCATCATCCCTTATGTAAGTGTTCCAAGGCCGCTCGTATCCGTGAGCACGGCTAGTATACCAGTTTGTTAACTCTGCGCAGAGGTGTACACTTTCACTGTGAGTCATGATTCTCATATGCCCGGGTTAGCTAGGCCCAAAACACAGAGAACCATATAAAGCCACCCAAGAGCTCGTCTAACCGGCCAGGGCCGCAGGGTCATCAGATATAGGAACCCCCTTCCAAAAATAAAGTAAAAGGCCACTTCCAAAGCTAGGCTCAACAGGACAGAGGCTGTCCTATACCCAACTCGCAGACCTCTAACCAGCTAGAAAAGGGTTTCTCAAACGACTAGAGCCAGAGCCATATAGCCCTCACAGCTGTACGTTAAATCCTGGATAATCAGTTACAATACAAGTCCTTCTATTGCTAAAAAGTCATCTTGTTTATGTTTATAGCATATTCATTAATCAAGTTTCAAGATCATGGTCACAGAAAGAAAACCCAAGCTATACTTGCCTTTAACTTGCTTTACACCGAAAGCAACTTGCTCAGAGAAGCCCCAACTTTATCTTCCATTCTACAACTTCTGCAGCTTTGGGCACTCAACTTCTGATCTCCAGCGTTCGCAAATGGTTCTTGTTCTACTCGAAGCAAACACCACGCAAAGGCAAACATACAAGAAACAAAGTAGACTAAGACAACACACCACATAAGAGAAAACATCGTACTAAACGTTACTACGACCGCGAGAGCGTAGGAAACGACTATCAGGAGCTTTTATATATATTATAAGACTAACGACTATTGATTTATTTTAACTAATTAAAACCAAGTGAAGAACAATAATTGAAATTGGTCAAAACATTTTTAATTTGAAAAGTCGAGTTTAACCATATTTTATATTTATAGACATGCATGTGTTATTTAATCAAAATAAACTTTAACTTTTCAGAATAAAAGAACATGTAAGAGCATCTACACTGTAACTGAATATGACGTGGGTTCAGCTAAACAAATTATAATCAAAACATTGATATAACCAGTTTAATATTCATTTATTAAGGCCGACGTGGAAAACCTATATTGCTTTTAATTAATTTAGAAAGCTAGTTGCACATTAATCTTAATCAAGTTAATATTTAAGTTCATAATGTATACTCCTAAATCTGAGCTAAAACAAATCATGTTTTATTTATAAATATTGCCGTATAGATTAATCAAGTCAAACTTTAACTTTGCAAAAGTAAAATGCACGTGAGAGCATCTAACAAGTTTAATATATGCAAGGTGTGTTTAAACTAATCAAACTATAATTTAGGAATACATTTATATTAATAATTAATCATATGAATATCATTTATTAAATACTGAAGTGTAACATATATATATATATATATATATATATATATATATATATATATATATATATATATATATATATATATATATATATATATTGCTTCTAAGTTAGAAAACTAATTGGTTGTAGGTTAATCAGATTAATATGTAAATTATAAAATTCATAGCCAGGTGATAGGATGACCATCGATACTAACACGTAAATTACGTCGGCACGAAACTTACATACTTGAACAAAGCAAAACGTAGAGACGCTGCGAGTACCTACAGCCCGAACTAGCTGACAACCGGTTCGGCTTCCAAATGCTGCTGGTGCGTAGCAACCAAGGACATGTGCAGAGAAGACATATATGCGTCGTGGCCTTGCATCCTTAGGAGTGGCTGGTGCTTCTTCACGTGTAGTAGATGTAGGCAGGAAGCACGGCTAGCATGTCGTCAACTCGACGACCGGAGAAACAAGGCAGGCCTGCAGCTCTGCTAGGCCGGGAGGTAGATCGATTTGGTGCAGAGCCGGCTTGGATTGCAAGGTATCGCATCACGCTGATTCAAGCAGCACGACGCTGGGTCTTGGTCTCTCGGACTCTCGGTCGGGCGCAGGCCTGGGCTTCAGGACGGTGGCGGCGTGCCTTCACGGACAAGGAGCTCCAGCGATGAGGAAAATCGATGATGTGCAGGTACAACTCGTCGGGGCGCACGGCGGCCGCTACCAGGATGCCTCGGCGACTTTGGTGGACGGACTGCTTCTCGATGGCGTGATTCAAAGCGATGGCAGGAAGGAGCTAGGGCTCACGCAGATGGAAAACGAGGTGCAGCACGTGAACATCTCGACCTTCTTATAGGGGTGGATCGAGTCGTGGTTTCTACACGGAAGATTCGTAGGCCGAGTCCGAGCTAGGTACCAACATGTCTGTGACTCAGCGAAAGGGGAAGCTGGGCCTGCTGCGATGAGGACCTGAGGGAGTGCGAGTGGGCTGCTCGACCTGGGCCTAGGCACAAGGAAATCTGAGATATTTTATTATTTTCGCAATTAATTAATTTCATGGATAAAATAATTCTAGAAAAGTCCAGAATTGAATTTTAAGCCACGAAAAATACTCCGAAGGCTCCGAAAATTCAGGAAAAATTCTCAGAGATATTTTAGAACAAGACGAACCCAAATAAAGTATTTTGAGCTCATGAAAAGATATTTTGGAGCATTTAAAAATTAGATTATGCTCACAAACAAGTGGGAACAAGTTCCGGAAAAAGCCAAAGAAATTCCCGAGGTATCCATGGAGATAGGTTGATGAATAGTGAGCAGGAAGGAGTGATTTGGATTTCATGGAAAAGATTTTAGAATACTTCTCAAGCAAATATTAAGTTGGAAAACAAGGAATTTGATCCGTGAGAAAGACTAAGAATTGCTGGAGAAAGAAGATCGACTTACTAAGCGCATTTTAAATATCTTTTCTCACAACATGAAATAAATCAACAACCAAGCATCACATCAAGCAATAGCTCGTCAAATTGATTTGGAAAAGCTTGAAAATTCATATTTTTCCTATAACTAAATTTACGCTAGTTCAAGCTAAGATTGGTAAATTTTATCCAAATATCAAAACATTTATTTTAATTAGTGTTTTCTATGCACAACCCAAAATTAGAAATTTTGGGGCGTGACACATATAATCCATATCTTGTGGTAAATGCCGTTTTGGGAATATCTTCCGGCTTTATCTTGATTTGGTGATATCCTGACCTCAAATCTATTTTGGAGAAAACTTTAGCTCCAGCCAATTGATCAAAAAGCAAATCTATCTGAGGTAAGGGATACTTATTCTTGATGGTCACTTCATTTAACGGACAATAGTCGACACATAACCTCAGGGTCTCATCTTTCTTTTTCACAAAAATTGCCGGACATCCCCAAGGTGATGAACTAGGTTGGATAAACCCCTTCTCAATCAATTCTTGTAACTGAGTCTTCAACTCGGCCAATTCCTTGGGTGGCATCCTATAAGCTCTCTGAGAAATCGGAGCTGTTCCAGGTTGCAACTCTATGTTAAACTGCACATCCCAATCAGGTGGTAGACCGGGTAAATCTTCAGGAAACACATAAGGAAATTCACACACTACCGGGATATCTCTAACCTCTTTGACAGCAGTTACACAAACTTTGCTCACTGATCTTCTTAAGGTTGGAAGTTGGATGAGAAGTTGAAAATTACTATCAGGCAAACTCACCCTTAATGTCCTATTTAAAGCATCTATAATAGCCTTATGCTGATACATCCAATTCATTCCCAAGATTACATCTATATCCTGATCCTTAAGGATAATCATGGTAGTGGGAAAAATATGCCCACCCAGGTTTACGGGTACCTGGTATACCATTTCCTTAGTACACAGACGTCCCCCGGGCGACTGTATAAAGAAACTTTACTTTGTTGCCCCAATTGAAATTTCATACTTCACGACAAATGTTCTATTGATGAATGAATGCGATGCGCCAGAATCAAAAAGTATAACTGCAGGGTGATTGGCAATAGGAAACATACCCATCATCACTGGCTCCCCTTCCAGAATTTCTCCAGCTTGAATATAGAACACTCATCCTGTCTTCCTCTCATCCTTGCCCTTCTGAGCATTCTGATTGGGGTTCTTGTTTGGTGCCTGACCCTGTTGTTGATTGGCAGGGGCCTTCTGATAATTTTGATTAGCCTGCCTAGGATATGGACATTCCCTGGAGAAATGACCAGTCCTCCCACAATTGCAACATGAATAGTTGTGACCCTGGGATGTTGGAGCATTATCACCAGGAGCATTGGTCTGTTGTGGATTCGGTTGGGTTATAGCAGAACAGACATTTGACTGTTGCCCGACTTGGAACTATGGCGGACGATAAGGACGATTATGATTTACTAGATGATAAATCACCCTCTACCTTTTCTAATTTCCCCCAAAAGATCTAGACGTCATACTCTTTTTCTTTTTTAGCTCCTTATGCTGCCTATACTTTGCCTCTGAAGCAATTGCAATATTTACTGCCTCATGATAAGTAACATTAGTACAAGTTGTCATCATGGTCTACAACTTGGTATTTAGGCTTCTCATAAACCACCTCTTCTTCTTGGCATCAATATTGACATGTTCAGGTGCATATTGTGATAGGTGGTTGAATCTTCCCACATACTACATCACGGTTTGATCTCCTTGCTTCAAAGCAAGGAACTCATCCAGCTTCATAGCCATCACTCCTTCCAGAATATAGTGGGCTCTGAAGGCAGTACAAAACTTAGCCCAAGTTATTGGATGCCAGCTGGTTGCATAGCCACTAAGTTTGCCCACCAAGCACTTGCTGCTCCTTGAAGTTGCTGGGCGGCAAACGCAGGCTTCTGATACTCCGTGCATGGAATAAGATCAAATTTCTGCTCCATGGTTCGAAGCCAATCATCAGCCTCCAATGGTTCATCTGCCTTGGTGAACACTGGTGGTCTTGTGTCTGTAAAATCAACATATGTAGCCTCCTATCTATTATGGTGGTGGCCACGGTTTCCTTGCATTTGATTCTGATTACTCTAAACTATCTCATGAAGCAAACGAGAATTTTTGGCCGTCACATTGACAAGTGCGGTTATAGCATCAGCCAGATTTGTTGGAACTGGTGGCGGATCAGGAATACCGCCGTCATCTTGTGAAGTCCCCGGAATATATGAACCTCGCGTATGACACATCTGCTCATAACAAACCAAACTTTATTCACAAGTCTTTATTGAATTGCAACAAGAGCTTACTCCAAAACACATTACATAGGGTTTACTAATTTGTACACAAACCCAAACCTAAACAAGACTACTTAACTTAACTAAACTCACTATTTTACAACTCTACCCTTCTCGATCACCTCAAACTTCGGGTTCTGTATCCATTCCAGAAACATTTCCGCCCTCATTATCACTTTCATCGATCATTACTAATTCTTCGGGATCTTCTTCTTCTTCCTCTTCCGATTCATTATCATCGGCAAGGATAACACCAGGGTCCATTGCATTAGCTTGGGGTTCATGATTAGGATCCAAGAGATTGCTTAGCCTATGAACTTCCTCATGCAGATAAGTATTATGTTCTTCTAAATCTTCTACATTGAATTCTAGCTCATGAGTTCTAGCTCTAGCTACATTTTCTCTATGCCAGGCTTCATTCCTTCCTTCCACCGTACGAACTAGCATACATTCGCAGTTCCGGTGCGCGGTGGTGAGACGTCTCAATTAATCCTGTAATTCTCCTACCTGTATAGCATCCAAAGCCCTATCTCTAGTAGCTTGTGCTAACTCTGTAGAAATCCTCTATATCTCTGCCTGGGGATCAGGCCTAGAGCTGCTACTGCTAGCACCGTCATTCCTAGGGGCAAGTTGGTGATGAAGAACTCCTTTGGGTCCAGTGGACTTACGGGGCGTCATCTTGGTACGAGCCATACTGTAGGAAGCCAATTTAATCCAAGTAAGATCATAAGATCAAAGTCTAAAGAGCAGCTATAATGGATTACATGACTCAAACCAGACTCACTACTCAACTCTAGACTCAGAGAGAAAGTAAGTAACGAATGGATTAATCATGATGCATGAATCGTTCTTATGAACAAAAACATCAAAGCTTATAATGCACATAAAGAACATTTGTTTTTATATAGGGCATAGTAAGATTACTACTCCACCACACAAAACCTTTTTAATCAAATAAGGAATGGTGAGAAAGAAATAAGATAAGTCAGAAGCAATTTGGACCAAATTATCAAGTTAAATTTAGTCATCCAAATCATTTTGAAGTTTTTGTAAAACAATACAACAAAAACCTTGCAACGATCGCTCTAATACCATTTTGTGGCAGAACCTCCTGAATTATAGGGCCCACATGCACCTGTCACTGTCCGACGACCTTTGACTTCTATGCATATGTTTCTGGTAATTTAAGAAGACTGTCGGGTGTCCTCAGGGAACCCCGAATCATCCACGATTTTTGAGCCGGATCACATTACAGAGTCATTGCAGTATTACAACAGTTTATTCAAATAGATATACCAGAGTAAAATCAGCGGAAGTCTTACCATAACATAGTTTACAAACAATTTGTTCAAACCATACAACTAAGTTCGTTGATTATTACAAAATGAAATAGTGGAGTGGCATTATAATATAATACAAAACACACAATAAAACTGCCCTGCCCAAGGGCCACACATTTACTTCTCATTGTCAGACTGAACAATAGTCATGTAGCACGATCCAAAATAGATCTGCTCATGAGGCTCACTTACAACAAGGGTCAACGAACCCTGAGTACAAGAGTACTCAACAAGACTTAACCGAAATAAGAACTGATAAACTCAGGAATGCAGGCTCAGGGATTCAAGGTATGGCTTTAGCAATAATCAAGGTTCTTTTGCGTAAAGCCCTTTAACAAAATTCTTTATATCAACATTTAAAACTTCACAAAGATCATACACAAAGCTGACATAACCCACATTGGGATCATGAAACTTCATATCCAATGCTTTCTCAAATCACCCTCAAGTTCCAGTTATTAATACTACAATGATGAACAGAGAAGTGAATCTCCATAACCGAGGAGCAACGATGATTCGAACCAATTATAAACCCAGCTGGGAATTCCAGACCACATGACATATGCAGGTCCCCGACCTACATATACCAACCTACCCTCGGATCCTCTAAACAAGAACAGGTCCGCGCCACCCGAGAATACAGTACTCCACTAATCCAGCCCATTGCCATGTGGGTACATGCTATTCCCGCCATCTCTCCACTCCCAGTGCGCGAGTAGCCATTCTCGTAATAGAATAGCCAAGTTAAGGCTTATCAGATTATGTGGTTAGTACTACAAAGTCTCACCGCACGTAGTTCAACAACGGTATGGGCTTTAATCGACACAGGCGGAACGAACCTGCTCACAAGACCTCCATGTCTTGTGGCTCACACACACCGAGTCCGCCTAGTCTAGATTTCTTACTCCACATGCCCATATCACATGATAACATAAGTAACCAAAGTTCCATTTAAAACTTGCAGGTGACAGGTAATCACCCGACCTTTATTTATCTAAGCATGACTAAGCATAACTAGCCATATCGAATTAAAACTGGTAACAAGGTAGATAAGGAAAAATAAGGTTGGTAATGCATCAATTAGGTTTCCACTTGACTTCTAATCACTTAATGCAATAGATAAAAGCAAAAGCGGAAATAACTTTGTAAAACACAAGGTAGGGTTGAATGCATCCGGGGCTTGCCTTCGTTGACGGAAAAGTTCAATTCCTGCGATGTTCCACAAGTATTCGATCCGACCTCAATAGACGGAATAACCTCCTCCGCAACTTGATTTACTACCACGTGTTCACCTTCGTTCACTACACATAGTAACGATGCTATGTTTAACATGATGCGGAATACGAAATATGATGCTCGATGATGGATGCAAAAATTAACAACTTGAATACAACTTTCCTTCGCGGTACAGTTGCAAGTTAAACTAACTAAACCTTTCCGGAATACTAGCATCAATTGCCAAAGATCATTACCAACTAATGACCCAAGGACATCACTCAATCAAAAATTCAAACAAAACCTAAATTACTAAAGGTTACTATTTGCTTTAATTAATTATTTAATTAATTAAGAATTATGAAATAAATCAACTTGTTCCAATTAACCTCAAAATTTTTGTAAATATTTATCCCATGATAACTAAGTGGCAAAACAATTTTCATAATTTTTGGATAAATAAATAAGCCTAGAAAAATCATGGAAACTCATTTATTAATTAATTAAGCAATTTCATCACTTTCAAAAAGTGCTGAAAAATAACATTTCATATTTTTCTTAAATAATACACATCACAGAGAGGTCACACAAAAATTTTCATAATTTTTTGATCTTTAATAAATCTACACAAAAATAACAAATTACATCACTATTCATTTAAATCTAAAAATAGAAAAAATTTCATTTGAACGCTGAGTCACTGACATCCTGACCCCACCTGTCATCTTCAACCTCAGGCTTTGACTCTGGCGACATGCGCGCTAACCGGCGATATCTCACCGACGGCGAGACCAACGGTGACGACCAAGGTACCAAAACACTACCCTCGACTAGGCGCATCGATTTGGGGCACAAGCTGGACCAGCTATGGACTGGACCGAGCACTACGCCGACCATGGTGGCCACGACGGCGTGGCTATGCTACGCTGGCGACGTGAGACTTGTAAAGGTTAAACAAATGGCCCAGGAAGCATCAACAGCTCACCCCAAACGCGACTGAGTAGAGCACAAGGCCGGAGGAGCACTGGAGACATCGTTCAACGGACACAGCGGTCACTACAGAGCAAGCAACGGCGACGATGACGCTCCGGTGGCTATGGTGGAAAATTTGGTCAAGCATCAAGGTACAAAGTACCACAGCTTCGTGGCAAAACTAAATCATGGCTTGGCAAGGACAGAGACTCACCGCAACACGCTGACCATGACAAAACGAGATCGCGGGTGAGGTTGCCGGTAGTGAGGAAGAAGAGCGCGCACCGCGAGTTTCTGGTGAAGACAAGCGACAAAGGTAGGTTGGTTGGGTGCGCAAGTAGTAGGCGGAGCTGTGACAAGCTTTGCAGTGGCTAGAGTGCGCTAAACCGATGGTGAGAGCTCGTCGGAGTTATGGCCGTGGCGTCGGGAAAACAGAGCAAGAGAGTGGGGGCAAACGGCGACGGCCAAGGCTAAATAGAGCGGCTCAGAAGCGCAAGGAAGCTGCACTGTGGCCTTCACCGCACTAGCGTGATGCCAAAGATGGCCACGACCGCGTCTGGAAGCAAACCGAAGGTCGCCGGCGGTGTAGCTTCAGCGGTGGTCACTGTTCACAGAAATTACAGAATTGCCATCCAGTTTGAAACCCAAATTACTCCCAAATTTTTGTAACAACTCAAAAATCTCCAAAAAAAAGTTGTTCAAAATCAAAAGTTCTACAACTTTGCTTTTATAACCAACCCCTAATTCGGTCTACATTTTGAAATGAACTTTTGAATTCAAATAGTGGACATTTAACAAATTACGCCTTTTCGAATTACTTCAAATTTTCCATAACAACTTTGAAAACTCCAAAAACAAACTTTGTATAACTTTTCAAGCTCTACACTTTTGCTTTAAGGCTTAACCCCAAAATGTGCTTCGATTTTGAAATAGGTTTTTAGGGTAGGGTTTAAATATGGAAAATCAGGATTTTCAGAATTTCAAATCAATACAAAGATTTCAAACTTGATTCACGCCATACAAATCAACACATATACATAAAGGTAAACTTGTTTTAGTGAATGCAATATCAAAATTTGCAATATGACCAAATGCCTTGCGATGCATATGATGACATGTCCTGTTTTTAATATTTAAACACCCGGGGTGTTACACTAGGCCATCAGCAGTTGCGGGTGCCGGCGCGGCAGGAACAAGCTGCTCCACGCGAGCGCAGGCGCGCTAGGCCAAGCAGGCCCAAGGTGGGTGTGAGCATGGGGAAAGGGGAGAGGAGGCCAATGGCCTTTGGTGGGCTGCTACGCATGCGAAAAATAAAAGGGAGAGGGAAGGGGCTGGGCTGGCTCTAGTTCTAGGCCAAAAGGGATGGGAGGGAAAAAAAGAAAAGCCTTCTCGATTTTGTATTTTTGTGAACTTGCTCAAATTCAAACAATGTTTGAATTCAAGCCACCAAACACTATTCCTACACTCAAACAAAACACAATGCACCAAAATGAATGCAACAAAAGTGTTTCTAAACCTTATGTTTAATTTTAATATTGATGAAAATTATTAATTGGCCTAGGTAAATCATGGAAAATTAAATAAAAGAAGCAAAATTAATTACTATTCTTGGAAATGATTTTAAGGTGTTACACAGGCTCTTTCCCTCGGGTACCCACACTGGGGACAAGAGCAGGTCCACCCTGCGCAGACCCCGCCTGGATCAGCAGAGAAACATCTTCCCAAGCATCCTCCAAAGGCGGCGTGCCTGTGTCGAAACCAGTTGTTACTACTAGAAATATCCACTTCTATGACAAATAGATTTCATCATTGAAGGACCTAAATTCATCATAATTTTAGTATTATGATGAATTTATGATGAAAACTAGTTTGTCATAGAAGTCGTGTCACTCTTGCATATATATGACAAATCTAACAAAATCATCAAAGAAGTGCCTTGATCTGTGGTGAAAAACAAATCGTCATAGAACTGTTTTGGCATGCATGGCTGGGGGCTGCCACGCTAGTGGGCGCTTCCGTTGGAGATGCTTTCCACATGTACATGCTATAGCCCATGTGTACATGCTATAGCCAGTTGCATTGAAGATGGTTTGGGTATGTGTCACCTTCTTATTGCACAATATGGCCATCTCTGGTTCTTGCATGTTTTAGGTTTTTATTGGACGACGTGTCATTTCCCTATAGTTCCACATGCTACTTTTCTACTAGCACACATGTCGTGTTGCCGTTGGATCAAGTGTCAATTCTTCATTGGACCATGTGTCGTATTTTTATTAGTCCACGTGTCCATTTCTTATTTTACCATGTGTCACTATGCTGTCCATCCATGTGTCATATTTTAATACGTCAACGTGGCTTAATGATTTTGTTCCGTGTGTTGGACTTTTAATAGCCCACGTGTCATGCCCTAGCCAATTCACATGTCGTGCACTAGTTCATCCACGTGTTGCATTTTTATTTGATCACATGGCTTGTCCTAGTTCTACCATGTGGAGTATAATCAATTCATCATAGAAGTAATTCGAGATCATCACTACTGCACAGACTGACTACATAACTATTTAGCCTAGCAATCAAATAACAACAATTTACATTTCACACGTCAACAGCGAACCACTAACAGAGTATCACCACATTAAACCGGCATATGAGTCCACACATCAAACCAGCACATGAGTCCACACATCAAACCACAAATGTTCACTATATCAAGCCACAGGAGTTGAAGACTGGGAGTTACCAGAAGAGCTAAAGCGCGTGCATAACTCATGAAGATTCTTGTACTCCTATTGTTGTTTCTTGTATTCCTCAAGCTTCCTTTTAGTCTTTTTTGTCTTCAACTTTAGTTCATCCACTTGATCAACGAGGGCAGTGGAACTTTCCTATTCAGTAGCAAGCTGTTCCTAAAGCATTCTCTCCGTCGATGTCTCTGTTCTGGTGGAGCTTGTCTGGATACAATTCTTCAAAAAAGGTTGTTGCCACTTCTCTAGGAGGGGGCCTTGCCCTGGTGGATGTAGAGGACCTTACAAACAATATTAGCACTAGTAATTGGTTGCTGCCCATCAGTAACAGGTTCTGCTTGCATAGTTTCTATAGCTTCCTATGAAATTCAAGCAGTAAAACATTAGGTTACAGATAGTGTAAGAGGACTTCAACTGAAAACACAAGAGATTGATTCATAACAAGTAATGCATAGGTCTTCCTCAGCCTACTACTGATAGAGATTACATAAGCTTTAGTAGATTTTAGTAGATTTCCATAACACTAGGCTCCTTCTACATTTCCTTCTTTTATGGCAATGGCTTCAGTAGATTTCAAGGGAATCAAAAGAAGGTACTTACAACTGCTACTCTTCCAGCATCGCTTAGGCCATTTTTTGTACTGGTAGCATTAACATCTTCATCAAGTGGACCATTTTCTTCTTCAACTCCTTGATGTTGTTCTGCTGCATTCCTCTTGTTCTCCTTCTGTTCACATTGCACATGAGTTTTGGTTTATATTTATACAAAGGCAAGAGTAACAATAAAACACAACCATCACTTACAAATTTTGCATCTAGACAACATAGGAGCGAGATCCTATATCCTGGTAGTACTTCACTTTTGCACAGTTTTGCTTATTCTTCTCAGATGTATCCTATAGCTTCATTTGTGTTACACTACAGCACAAGTAGACCATAGCAAGACTAGACAGGAAATCGATAAGTTCACACACCTTGTTCTTAGCACTAGACCAAATCTTGACAAGTTCACACCACTATGCATCATTCATGGATGAGACATGAGAGGTCATATGGATCTGATTAGCAGGGATGCCATTGAAGTATGTTCTCTTCAACCTGTAGCATTCCTACCGTACCACAGACTGCATTAAATTTCAGCAAGCTTTTTTGTTGCTGAGTGAGCACCATTAACGTATAGCCTTCCCTACACATAGTAGTGTGAATGAAAAGTAAATCTATTAAAGTTTCTTAAAGCAGAGTTGAATGTCAAGAGGGGATACCCATGCATACATTTAGCCTTTCCACAAATCTTGTGCAATAGACAGCGTCGGGCTTATCCCCCTTGTATTCTTTCCAATGCATCAAAATTGGTACTTCCTTCCTGACTACTACACCTGCCTCTAAGGCAAACTTGGTAGCTTACACTAGATCATGTGGCCTTCTGTTCCCCTCGGCAACAGAGATGCACATCCTTACTCCTCCTAGTGATTTTCTCATTTTGTCAAGCATAATTCCATGAGTTTGAGGCATCAGCTTCCTCGCTCTTCTTGGCAATGGTACAACATAGTTTTCATACATTCAGATTGTTTGAAAGTTACATGGATATCAAATAGCTAGTGCAAATTGATTGATAGACATTTGTAAGGTAATACCAACCTAGGCAACTCTATGGGTGGGGCAGATGGGAGTTTGCTAAGAGGGCTCCTCTTTAGTAGGGCTATCATCATCTAGCCATGAGTCATCTCTCTTAGGGCTAGGTAGGGTTGCGTCCCGACCAATGTCTCCAATCAATTGATGAACTTGGAATTGATCCCAAGGTCCAGGTGTCGATCGTGATGGAGAATTATGTTCACCTACTGCTGCTACCTCCACCCTTTTGCCAGCGGAAGACCTCTAAGTACAAAATCGATGAGCAGCCTCCTCTTCTAGTGGTGTTGACCTCACTTGCTTAGAGAGCCTTCGCCTAGGACTCATGGCAGCATTGCCTTTTGTCCTGTTGGCAGAGCCTCCTCTATGGCTTCTTCGACCTAGACACTGAAATTGGAGATACAAACTTAAGAAGAAAGCATGTACAAATTCTATTGATATCCAAATAGTAAAGCATTGCATGGCTACCTACCCCCACCCCTCCCCCTCTGAACTAAATACAAGATAGAACAAGCACCTCATCAATTAATAGGGGCACTGGCTCATCTTCCAAATCTAAATATGTTTCATCTGTATCATCAAATCCCTCAACTACCTCCCCTGGTTTAGGGCTATATTCCAAATCTTCACCGTGTCTACCCTTTGTGCTTGACTTTTTTGCCTTTGCATACACATGTTTTGGGCCCACACGTCGTATTCCAAGTTCTTCCATCTTTCTATGATTCCTTGCGATTTGTGCATCCTGTGCTCGTTCATAAGTAGTTAGTGGCTATTCATCTAGATTACAAAGGCATTTATTAACTAAATCTTCTATGGAATTTCAACATAATAGAGCAAGAGTATGCAAATAAGCGCCTAACTAGTAACTACAGCTTATACGGAAGTCATTAATCCAATGAAGCACATGTTAGCTACACTCAACTATAGGAAATATGTAACCCCATCGCTATCTACATATCCTTGGTTCAGCCACTACAATAGATGTCGCACCCGATTTTAAAGACAAAACAAGATACACACTATATGTGAGCATAGGAAGTCAAATCTCACATATAGCCACAAATAAGGGTAATATCAATAGACAATGCTTAAATACATAACGTATTAGTATAAAGAATATAACCTTAGAGTATAGACAGCGAAAAGTCGACTTCGATCTTCAGGCGAAGACTCCAAATCCATAGGGACGACTGACTGGTTGACCACAAGCCTAACTCCTTCAGACTGGTAATCTGGTACCCATCCGGGATTTTTATCCAAAGTATAGAAAAGTAAAACAAGCGTAAGTACATGTCGTACTTAACAAATATATCATGGGGTTCATGAGGCTCAAAAGGCTGACACTGGTTTACTGCGATTAGCTTTAATAGGTCATCTTTTTAAACAATTAAGTAGCAAAGAATTTATCATTCCCATAAACACATGATCAGGTAAACATGAATAATGAATAGCATAAACAATTAATTATTAGTACAATTAACCTATAGTGATCATCTCTATTCCATAAGGGTCCAAGGCTGCTCATGTCCGTGAGCATGGCTGTTATAACAGTTTTACACTCTGTAGAGGTTGTACACTTTCACTGTGAGTCGTGATTTACCCTTTTGCCCAAGGTAGCTAATCTCTTGACCCACTTCCAAGGAAGTTCAATAGGGTTCACTATGAAGCCTTTCAAAGGTTCATCTAACAAGTTAGGGCCGCTAAGGTTTCCCCATCAATAAGCATAAACTCCCCTCCAAGGAGTGACTAACAAGTGCACCCACTTGGCAGGCCAAGATCATACCCATTGGAGCCCCTCTTATGCCATAAAGGTAACCACTAACAAGCTAGAAAAGGTCCTCATACTGAGCTAAAGCCAGAGCCATATAGCCCTCACAGCTATACTATAAGTCCCGATTGATCGCTTATAGATAAGTCCTTAGGGAGAGGAATCTGAAGCATTTAGAAAGTAGCTAAACACTCTAGCCCCCTATTTTTATGTTACTAAAAAGTCATGTTTTAATGTTTATTGTATATACCATTAGTCAAGTTACAAGATCATGGTTTTGATTAAGCACTAACAAAAACTACCCAATGCAATATCCCAAAGGTATCAAGGTACAAGATATCAAATATCTAGGATATCCTTATTGGCAACAAGGTAGACACATGCAATATGAATTAAGTGATTAAATGTGAATAGGTAACAAGGATGGTCCCATGCTATATTTGCCTTACACACCGATCCTTCGGTAAGCTTTAATCTTCAATGTCCTTCTTCTTCTGGATCACCACGTATATCTCACCGACTAGACGTAATCATAGAACACCACACAAACATCCATACACATACATGCATAGCATACAATTGCATCTATATCAAAATAGTACACCAATCATACAAAAATAAGTAAAAGAGTTTGAAATACGATTCTATGCATCGATACGAACACACAATCGCGAGAGGCACACTAATCAAAGCTACGGTTGAGAAGTTACAACTACCAAGAGATTTGCTTTATACGTGGAAAAGAAAACTATAGGCTTCATTTATGTTAACCATATGAATTCATATATAAAAGATATTTTATAAATAATATAGATTAAATTAAGTCAATTTTAGATTTGAATTATAAACTTAAAGTAAAACAAATCATATTTTATTTATAAAATCCAGTTGCATAATCATTAATCAAGATATGATTTAAACCATGATTTTTCTGAAGTAATAATATTGTAAACACTATTACTATTGCGTAGATCTCATCGTTATGAATCTAACACAACTTGAACAGACTATTTTGGAGTTAAAGTGAATAAGTTATGATTTAAACAAGTTTTCATATAGTTAAACAATAAATTAAATCTACCCATGAATTTTAGACATTGAAAACATGTCTAATAGTAGTATAAACACGTAGAAAACATAAATACGGTCCTAACGTAATTCGAACGGGTCAAATCGGACTTAAAACGCAAAAGTTACGCATGAAAAAGGTTCAGTGGCATTCCTATAAATAACTCAAACTTATTTTTGAATTAAAACAATTAAAATCTGAATTTTCAAGGATTTTGGACTGCGTGCACTATTTATAGAAACTATAGAGATCTTAACGAATAAAAATAGGGCTAATTTGTATTTATTTTGAACTAATATGGACTGCGAATTAATTCTACAAAAACAGGAGGGCTTTTATGCGAAAAGGGAGCGGCTTGACTATGGGTTTGACCGTGTCGGCTGACTGGACTGACATGTGGCGCGCGGGGACTAGTGCGGTGCACCACGCGTGCACGATGGACCGGTGATGTGGGTGCTGACGCGGCACCGTGGGTCGAGTCCACGGCTTGTGGTGGACCAGTTATGATCCAACCGGTATCATCTAATCCTAACTGTCCAGAGGGATCCAATGGCGCAAGCATGACGGGTCAACCTCTGGTGCTGCTCTTCATCTCCAGTGAGCCTTCCATTGCCGGCGGTGAGGAAGACATGGCGGCGGTTGTTGGGAGGGCGTTCTAGACCTCCCTAGGTCAAACCGGGCACACCTAATCTTTCTATAGATGCTCACAAACACGTTGGGATGCAAACCGAGGGCATGGATCATGCTGGAGCAGCGTCCTGTGGTAGCACCATGGCCGGCGGTGACTGATGCTCTATACTATGTCGTTCTAAGGCGCCATTTGATGATCTAGGGGCATGGGAAGACGGAGGAGCTCACCATGAAGTCGAGGGAATGGAGATTGCCGTTCGGGAAGGGCTCCAAAGGCGTGGTCGACGGTGGTGGCGATCTGGAGAGAGAGAGAGAGAGGGGCGGGTGAGGAAAAACTGATCAAATCAAGACCAAAATGCAAAATTAACAGTACCTACGGGCGTAGGGGAACAAGGCGAAGCTTTGGGATACTCCGGCGTCGCGATTTGGGGTGCCGGAATGAGGAATCATGGTGGCGGCTGATGAGCGTGAGCGCGGATAGAGGAAAGGGAGAAGAAGGGGTGTGGCTTGGAGCTTTATAGGAGGGACAAGGCACTGTAGATGGAAGGAAAACGGGTGCTTGGGTGATTTCGGCGCTTTCCATGTAGGCGCGGGCGTGGCGGCTTGCTGAGCATGGCAACGCCATCAACGGCGGTGAGAAAAGTAAGGAGGCACGAGGAAGAATGGAAAGGGAAGGGAGAGAATGGGACCAGCTGATGGGTGGGGCTAGCGGCGCTGTGAGAGAGGAGAGGGTGAAGCGCGTGCGAGCGGCTGACAGGCGTGGGCGGTGAAGGCCGAAGCGGCTGCATCGCCGAGCTAGGCCGTGTGGGCGCGCGCATGCGGAAGAGAAGGGAGGGTTGCGCGACTGGGCCAGGCAACGAGCTAGGCCGAGGCCGGGGAGGAGGAAAGAGGAGGCTGGGCCGATGAGCAGGCTGAAGCTAGGAAGGGAAAAAAGGGCCGGGCTGATTCCTGGAGCTGGGCTGAAAATGAAGAAAGAGAGTTTTTCAAATTCAAATCCTTTTCCAATTTCTAGTTTTCAAATCCCAAGCCAAATTCCAAATAAATTCAAGTATAGTTTCAAATATACTTCCCTACTCAAATGGATAATTTTGTTAGACTTTCCAAGATAAACTTTACAACTTTAAAAATACTTTTGTTTTCTAATTTTCTTTTCTTTCTTTTCTTTTATTTCAAAGCCATTTTCAAACCCTTTTCAAAAACATTCCAAATTACTTTGGAGGTTGGATCAACACCATTCATCACAATAAATAAAATGCAACAGCATGTATGCTCACACATGTTACTACCTTATGATGAATTTTAAATTAATGAAATTTTTTATTTTCCTATATTTCATGTGCACAAAAATTCATAAATAAATCATTTTAGCTCTTTTTCAAAAGAGACAAATTTTAGGGTGTTACAATAGAGCACACATCATAAAAGGAATTAGGGTACCTCTTTGACCATGTTCCCTGGTTTGCTTTGTCGTTGGCACCGCCGTCCTGTCATCGCGGTCGCGGAGCTGGTGAGGCCGGCGTTGACAAAGGGGTACTAGATCTGGCTCTAGCTAGGTATTAGATCCGGTCAGTCGTGATAGGTGCCAAGCTAGGGAGGGGATCTGCATATGGCTTGTACCATCATCAAGGTGGTCCTTCCGCCATCAGCTGATCGACCTACTGTCGATGAATCAAAGGGGATCCGGCTCCGGCTAGGGTATGGAAATGTATGAGAGAGGGTGAAGATAGAGAGTGGAGAGGGAGTCGAGCTGCTATTCCGATGGTGCCTAGGGTCCAGAGCGAAGTGGCAGAGGGGGTGGCTAGAGAGTGGAAAGGGATTCCATGGGGCTAGGATTTGGAGCTGGAGGAGAGACAGTGAGGCTGGAGAATGCAGATGGAGGCAGAGACGGCGACTCTTTTGCGCTTTTATGCGGCCATCACATTACCACAAATGACCTTGTCTGAAATCAATGGTGTGATAAACCTGTTTTCCGGACAGAGGGCAAAAGAGAGACATCTAATTTTTGGTGCATCTTGGCAGGACTGCTCGACGCTGTGCGAAATCAAATTTTTGGGCGGGCAGGCCGCCCCGCCTGCTTAGTAGAGACTAGAATTTCGAGCGGCCTTAGTTGTTGCCTTTTTGGTTTTTTTATAATATAAATAAACATAAAACTAAAAGAGGATGATAATAAATAATTAAAAGATACATGAATTTGACACCTAAAGATTACCAAAAAAAGCAAAAAAAATAAACCTGCTCGCTGTAGCTTATTGAGCTGCAACTCATGATTTTTTTGTGTGTGTGACTGCATCTGCTGCTGTTTGAACAAAGGACTATAATTAGGAAGTAAGGGGAAGGCACGCCCAGGGATGGAAAACCCTCCAAAAAAAACTAAATGGGTTATTCAAATGATATCCCCATGGATTCCCCACCCTAGAAAAAGTAGTCATGGATTTTAAGGTGCTTTGAGTTTTTAGAGAAGAGAAAAAAATAAAGCATCCTCCTCCTGGCTATCGCTCTTGCAATTCGCCAACATGCTAGTCCTCCGGATCGTCCTCCACCATGCTGGTGTCACAGTCGATGCTATACTTTCCATCGCTCGAGTATGTCCCCATTGTTCATGAGCCTCAAGCCAGTCGCCAATGATGTCTTAGCCAAGGTGAACGTGGACGACAACATCTTGCACGCTCACCTAAACCCTTGATCTATGGAACATATCAGTAGTACAAGTCATGACTAGGCTTGGTCTGTGGGATGACCATATGTGGAGTCTTATTTGCATGCATGTCTATGTTAACTTTGTTGAACTTTGTATTAGGTCGGTTAAACTATATTGAGAGTTGTGTAGCTCAGGTCCTTTGGTCATTTGGTAACTGGTTATACTAATGATGTTTGCCCTTTCTAATCGGAGGACATGGGTGTATAGATGTTGAAATTTTCTAGAACCTAAGACAGTCCGACCCTACAAAATATATACGATCTAGATCACTACGAAATATAGGGGCCATCCAAGTAGTCCATAGAACTCGACTACTAGGGGCTAACAACTAGTTCCAATCTATAGAACCCAACAATTAGTTGAGGATACAAATAGGTATGGACTAATAACACAACTAATTAGCTGATTCTTAGTAGGCTATTTTTTAGCCATGGCTTACTAGTCATAGTCCATCTGAATAGGGCCTAAGACAGTCCGATACTAAACAAATCTTGACAGGCCGGATCATAGTTTTGATGAAACAGGAAACTACAGATCGTGTCAACTCTTGTGGGGTCGTGGGCGTGCAGCCACATGCGTGGGTCGTGGGATGGTCCATGACCTGCAAACTATATAACCGCAGAGACAAGGGGCGAGAGGAAGGCTCTCTAGAGCTCCTACTTCAGTTCCATCCCAAAGCTTTTGCCCTCCTCCCTACTACTAGGCATCTTTGTTCTTCATTTTTCTTGATATTGTTTTCTTTTTTACACAGATCATGGATAACTATGATCATTCTTGGGACATGTTTGTGTATCGCTATGTCTTCCATGAGCTTTGTGTTCGCCATGGCCTACAAACAAGGGTTGTAGTGCTTGCAGTGCATTCTAACTTTTACAGTAGGTGGTACATTGCTTCTATAGTTGTTCATTGTTGGTATTTCTTAACACATACAGAAATAATCCGCAAGTGCACAGAATTACCTTTGTAGCACTTCACCTAGAAGTATTTAGGGTATCATATTTTCCACAGGGAATAGAGGCACCCTTCTAGCTAGTTCATCCAAGGACAACATAAGGGTAGAATTAGCAGAGGTTGAAATGGATTCCTATGGTTTTATGGTCTAAGGATAGATAAACATGACTCCTACTTGCTCACTTCAGGCGCTGGCTTACACCTGGTCTACCAAGCGATATTGTCCTTCGCTCTACATCAAACCCAGACATGGGAGGGTATGAGGGAAGGACAGGGCCATCACCAGCTATCGCCTACCCCTCAACCGTGGGGAACAAAGCAAATGAAGATAGCTTCTAGCCTAGACACCACGTCTATGCTATCAACTATTACTCTAGCATGCATGCAAGGGTCATTCGTCTCTATCAGGGCCCTTCTACTAGAGCATCTACCACGAGGACAGATGATGATCCCTCAAACAAGTAAGAGTATAGCTTAACTAATCATTGACTTCATAACCAAAAGAACCATGAACACTCACTTAGCAGAAGAACCCATTGAAGTAAAGATGCTCGTCAAGGTACAAGTTGGGGAGACACCGACAAGTTCGGCGCTTCCCCATGCTCTCCCTCACATCTCTCCCTTACTACTCTACTAGCTATCTAGGGCCTAAGCCCTTGGAGTGTTGCTCAAAAGTGGAGAAGCTCTTTGACTTGTGGTGTGAAATGATGAGGGGGAGGCCTCCTTTTATAGGTGGAGTAAGGGGGTGTGTGCGTCTATATTTGGCGCGAAGCCTGTTCTCCACCGCCTCTGTATGGCACCTTGTGACCGCCAGACGAAAGAGTGACAGAGAGGCACCCATGGGGGGTCAGGCGCCCCCTAACTGGACCCTTTCACCACTGCCTTTGCCTGGTGGGCCTCTAGGGATGTATGGGCCATGCCTGTGAAGTTTTACGCCAATTGGAGATCGTTTGATTTGGGTTTGGGCTCTTGTTCTCCACATGGTTGGCCCTGATTTGGTTTGGTAGTAGGCCTTCCCGCTTGGGGTCTTTTGCTTTGCACAGTATGGTGTCATGCTTTGTTTCTTTGCATATTTTAAATGTGTTTTCCATGTATTCCATAAATGCCCTCCTGCAAATGGTCAAACACCAAAACTTGTGGCGATTGTTAGTTCTAAAGCCCTATTTCTTAGCTTGGTGGTATTTTAGCAATTTTTATATGAAAGTTGGTGGTTAGAAATATGAGTTAAGCACCGCCAACATTCATCAAGTTCTTGGCCATCGAAACTACTGTCTTGTTGAGGATCATCTAGGACCCTATGTGTTTGTTGCGGTTCATTCAAATGTAGATCTCCAGACTTTGCTTTCATACCGCTATGAGTTCCATGGTGCAGAAGTATTTTCTCATCATATCTGTTATCTTATAATCCGTTCGAATGATCCAGAGATTGGTGGGTTCATGCAGTTCCTCTCAACTGAGTAGTAGCAACATGGTCAGATGATGTTAATATTTAGTATCTCATAACACTAATGTTCTGATTTGTGTTTTCAATGTTTACTAGAGACAATTGTGATGTTCTTTAGTTTATCTTGTTGTAATAATATCCATGTAAATGGACTTTTGTTGAACTTTGTATTAGGTGGGTTAAACTCTGTTGACCAAATATATATAAACAAGTACAATATTGATGAAATGACGTTTACCTATTTGTTGTAAAACGTATGCACGCCTCATAGTCCAAGTCGTGTAAATTTGACCAGCCTGGACATTTTACACTTCTACTGAGCTTTGACTAGAACTTTTGCTAGATCGGTTGTGCTACAAAGAACAGTTGCACTGGCTATGGCAGCATGCATGAAGGACTAGTAAGGTAGTTGGATTTGAAGTGGCTTCTTGAGCCACAGCTGAGCGAGTGTAGACAATCAGGACCTATGAAACCATGTAGCCATCTCTAGCTAGCTGCTGCTCTAGAAAACCAAGCAAGTGAAATTGCTTACGGAAGCAAGAGCAACTCATCTTCACTCTTCAGTCTACCCCTCAACTGTTGTGAATGCTTGGAGTGAAATAACTATAGAGGCTTTCCACATGCATTCAGTTCACTCATCGCAACCACACAAGGGTTGCTTTGTGCCTTGATTTGGTGAACCACACATGTATTAGTAGTACTAGAAGTCATGAGTGGCTTTGATCTGGCAAGAACCAAACACGTATCAGTAGTCTTCGGTAAAATTTGTTGAACTTGTAAGAACCATGCATCGAAGAGTTCATCTCAACAAGTATCGCCTTAGATCTAATGCATAACGAATGAGACATAGCTATTGAAGTTGACTGCGGATGCAAGAAAGTCTGGCCGCTGTATATTTGATCTTGTAGGACACAGTATAAAGGGTCATCAGTTTTGAATGTCATAGCAACCCGTCTGCCCCTTGACTATTGTGACTGCTTGGATTGGAGTCAAAAAGTATAGAAAAGACCCATTACAACCACATCAGGCATTAAAGTCTCAAGCATGTCATAGTGGTCAAAAGCTCCTTTTCTCAATTCCTTCTTGTGTCTAGCTTTCCTACCGCATTCACAGCTATGTATGGAGCTATGAGAATAGAATAGTTTGCCTATGACTTGGGGGCATCATGTACATGATCGAGCTGCGCGATGCCTAATCATTGAAGCTACTATTTGTGTGGTTGTTGGGCGACAACGCATTACCAGAGTTGTTGAAGACCATGATTCTAGAGAAATCTTTGTGCTTTGTAGCACTATTGTGGATGTCAGTCAGCTCTCTGACTACAGTGTCGACATTAGTGGAGACTGCATCATTTTCAAGATGATTCACCATCTCAACTTGATCAGAAGTCCTTATGACCTCAACTATCTCAACAAGACCAAACCTATTCGATGACATTGAGATTTTGTGTGCTCTAGGTATTGTTCATTGTCCTATATCAGTAGTACTAGTAGTAGTAGTAGCCATGACTAGCTTTGATCTATGGAATAGCACGAAGTCATGTAGTGTATGTGTTGCACTCATGTAGTAGGAACCCTTGCTAATATAGTATGTTGTGTTATTTGCATGTCTACATCAAACATTTTTAAACTTGCCAGAACCTTGAACCGAGGAGCAAGTTTGGTCTTAATCTAATGTAGAAAAGAAGATCCATTGGTGCTGAAATGTTACTTAACAAGTAAGAAAGTCCTGCCATTTTTTTGAATGCCTCGGATAGTGAAGATGTTGTAGTGGATGAAGTTTCCTTAGTTGGTTTCTGATTTTTTTGTTGCCTTGGGTATCTGGCCTGATGGCACGAAGTCATGTATTTTATGTGTTGAGCACATGTACGAGAAGGCAACTGCATGTTCCTCATGGTTTAGATCAATAGAGGGAATGGGAGAGCTCCAGGAAGGTAGGAAATCAAACAAGCAGAGTTGCGGACGAGATCGCGACGGTTAGAGCGACGAAGCGGAGAAAGCAACGGAGTGGAGATTTACTCAAAGATTCTAAATTTTGATCAAATATATATAGAGGAGTATGATGTGTAATAAGTGCTTTATACAACATAAAATAATGAGCTTAATCAATAATCCTCTTCGGTGAAGTGTGATAGGAATCTCTGCACTGCCGGGTCAAGATACATAGACAAATCTCGTTGGCACATCGGGGAGGTGGATCTCCGGCCGAACCACTTGGTGATGCACTTGCAGTGGAATGTGTGGCCATAGCTAGGCATTTCCACAGCATGGTTGGCCGCAGGATTAGATGTTTCATTATTTCATCCTCCAGGTAGATGCTGTACCCCAACAGCCCGCTGGCGCCGCCTCTGCCTTCGCCTCTGTGCAGAGCATCAAGAGCGCCTCGGATGCAATGACCTTCAACTATTTGTCAACACAAAGCTCAAGCGTGGAATGGGTGATGCAGCCATCCCGGCAGGCCTCACGTGCTAGGGCCATGAGTTCAGGAACCTCGAGCTCGGGAAGGATGTCCTCCCACTGCTCGTTAATGAGATTAAGTTGCTGCAGCCACGTGAATATCCTCATCAAGCCGCGAAGGATATCATGGACACCTTCCTGGTCACCGAGGATGCCCATGGCTTGATTCACCTTCAAGATCCTAGTGACGTTGCCTCTTTCGTACAAAAGGTACACCGGCTACCAATGATCACCGACTTTGAGGGTCTTGGTCACCGTGCATTCCAGGGTCTCGCCAGATGGATCCTTGATGGTGAAGATGTTTTTCGACGTCGTTCTACAATAGATGCAGTGTTTGAAAGTGGAAAACTAGGTAGCAGGATCTCCGGCATAGCTCATGGCGATGGCTACTCTATGGGTCTAGTGGCTTAGTTTGTAGCTATGCTGTGAATTGGTTTGGAGTTGGAGCAAGGACGATTTAAAGGGAACCTAGTGTTAAATAGCTGCTGAGATGGAATTTGAAGTAAATTGCTTCGAATGTAGAGGACCTTAGATGGCTTCCAGTAATTGTCGTCCTAGATTCCAAGGGTTGGTCAAATAGTTTCCAATACTAGACGTGTTGGGAATATTCTAGTAGAACATGAGATGTGTCCGTCCTGGTCAAATTTACAATGCTCAGACTTTCTTGTGTGTGCTATATAATTTGAATAGCTATGTGGCTCCTCCGTTAGGCATTATATCGATGCAAGACTTGATCAGATGAATTCTGTTATGCATGTTTACCATTCTATAGATCAGAAACAGAACCGCACTAGGGATTCAAGTCTCAAGTGTGTCATGGTGGTCAAAAGCTCCTTTTCTCAAGTATGAACTCATGTTAATCATCTGTAGTTAGAACTAGTATGTATTGGTAGTAGTTGGATGACATTGAGTAGTGGGATTGCACTACTCTCCTCTTATTTGCATGTATTAGATAATATTTGTTGAACTTACAAGAACCATGCAGCGATGAGTTCAAACGAGCAAGTATCGTATTTCCTCTTTTTCATATGATGCTTGTTACTGTGTCATTTACAATTTTAAGTTTGGGCCCTATTTTTAAATTTGGGTTAGCGCATAGGATTGTCCAGATACTGAGAAACAACACGGGCCAGACTTTAGTGCACCATGCAACATGACATACATCGAATGGAACTTTGTTTACTCCCCTGCTAATTTTGCAAGAACAAGGGAACATGGATCCCCTGAATGAGTACCTCGCAAACTTGAAGCACCCCCGATCGAGTATGGAGCACCTAAACAAGAGAGAACAAGGGAACGAGATTTGCTACGATCCACTTTCCTAAGACACATTTACACGGATGCCTAGAACTCGAGCGAGGCACCATTTGGTTCCTCAAGAAAGAACCGTCGCATTGGAATATTCACTTCCCTGAGACATGTTTACACAGTATACGTGATCCTTCAAGAATGCGGAGTCTCTGCCTACATAAACCGTCGGCCCTATTTCCCTAGTGCTCTCCGCCTTGTCGAAGTCGCACATTCGTACTCCGCTCCGACACCGCATTCGTTGTCATTCGTCGCGCGTGCGCTTTGACTCTCTTCTTCCTCGGCTATGTCATGATGGATCTGCATTTGATGGAGTTGGCCACAAACATCGCTGGCCGCATCGCTGAATAGTCATATGCCCCATGGACGACCTTGCCAGCCTAGGGCAACCTGCTCATTCATGCGCAAAGTGTGCGGCACCACCGAAGTCGGTAGGCGAATACCACTGCACCGGGTGCTGCAGCGTTAAGGTTTCTGGGAGCGCCACTACTATGACAATGATTATCGTGCCCTGCTCACCACTAGGATGGCCAGCATGGGCAACCTAGAGTCCTACTTCCTCGTAGACTTGCGTCCCATCTTCGTGGAAGCCCGTAGGTCATTGATGCCGCTAGTGGAATGGATTCAGCACTCTGCCATAGTAGGCTATAAACTTGGTATGTATGTCTATGCCCTTGTGCTCTATAGGTCCAATACCGGCAGTGGCAATGACAACATTGCCTGGCGCCTATTGAGGGAGCTCAAAGGTGTTGACAAAGTGGGGCCGGCTGCACTACCGTGGAAGAACCAGACCTTTCCGTAGTTCCACCAAGACGTGTACTGGCAGTTGCAGGACATGGTGCCACATGATGTTGTGCCCCGTCTTCGCCCCGTTCATCGCCAGGATGGGCATCATCAGTGCACAGGCATCGGCTGCGGCGAGCCCATCGGATTTGAAGTATGGGAGTTGTGGTCTAGGTTCTGCAGCTAAGAGTGTAGGATCTCACGGGAGTGTGATAAGTTATTCACATCAATGTGGTAGATTAATTTTGAATTAGTGCATGTTAAGTTATGTTAAACATCTATGCATGTATATCTGTGGTTGTCGACTTTATTTTAATTTTACAACAACATCAACTATATGTGTATCTCTATATTCAAAGTCTGCTGGTGCTGATCTTATTTTTTTCCATACAAGCATGCACCCCTGCACACGTAAGAAAGTCAAGCCTCAGTACATTTGAATGCGTTGGACAATATCCTCCATAGTTTTTCCTCTTTTTCCTGTGATGCTTGTTACTGTGTCGTTCACAATTTTAAGTTTGACTAACCTTATAGGAAATAGTAACAACATCTATGACATAAAAGATCACACCAATTTAAAAATAATCTTATCTAATTCGTGCGAATGCAATCACACGAGTACAATCCAAAACATCACAAAAGATCTAACCAAATCATGCAAATAGAACACATTTTATACCGAATCTAACAATGAGCTTAATCAAGAATCTTGATCCTTGAAGTGCCACCCTGTGTATACATAAAGCCTGTATACTTCACAGCATACAGATGGTCTGCCCTGTGTATACATAAAGCCTGGCCTCGCTCACATTGTTTGATTCCACCTTGCATTGCGCAAAAAACCCTCGCCTCGCCTCGCAAAGTCCTGAACTTTGCCTCCCTATCTCTTGCAACTAAGGCCATGCCCAAGAAGTCTACTCAAGGAAGGGCCACCCGGCTCCGGTCCCTGCTTCCTCCAGTGTACTGGCTCTCCCCACTTCTGAGGAGGCAGGGCCGATGGTGTGCCCTGCTTCATTGTCGGTGGAGGCGGCATCGACGTCTAGTAGTGGGAGACTAGTGTTCCCGTTGTGCTCCCGCTCACCGTCTCCTAGACTTCCATTGCTCTCCCCGTCGCCCTCGATGACGATGCTAGCACCAACGGCACAGGTGGTTTCCTCGCCACCGCCCTTCCTGGTGCGCTCCACTTCACCGTCATCGTAGGCTGCGTGGACTCCTCTTTTCTTGCTGGCCCACATCGTGAGCGGGTCTCATGTATCCTCGCGCTCTCGCTTGGCGTCTGTCAAGGACATGTCCGAGCACTCTCCGGCCTACATTATGATAGACTCAGAGGACGATCGTCGGCATGGGTACTTGTTGGTATGTCATAACGCATACAAAAATAATCCGCAAGCACATGGAATTACCGTTGTAGCATTTCACCCGGAAGTATTTAGGGTATTGTATTTCCATGAGGAACGGATATGTAAAAGTCTCTTAGCTAGTTCACCTAAGGTAACAAGAAGAAAGATAGCTCATGTAGCGATGTTTTCTAGGGATAGAGATCCTAAGTTAAGATAGCTTTGCACTATATACTTACTTCGGGCACTGGCTTATACTTGGTCTACCAAGTACCTCTAGCTTCTAGCTCTACGCTGAACCCGAACATGGGGGATTACAAGGGATGGATATGGCTATCACCACTTGCCGCCTACTCCTCAACCGTAGAGAATGAGGCAAATGAAGGTAGCCTCTAACCTAGACACCACGTCAATGCTATCGACTACTACTCTAGCATCGATCAGGGTTACCCATCTTTATTAGGGCCCTTTACTAGAGTATTCATCACATGGATGAATGACGAACTCGTAAGTAAATAGTGAACAAGACTAACTTAAAGTAGAACTCACCACTGAAGATAAACACGAACCTTGCACTCCAAATAGTACTAGATTCATCGAGGTACATGTGAAGAGGGAGCCGACACTCCCGGCATTCCTTCCGCTTGGGGCACAAAGTTCACCATGTACAAAAGAGGAGGTAGCAGACAATTTTGGTACTTCTCCATCTATTTCTCTTCCTTACCCACTCCCTACACTAAAAATAGCTAAGACTAAAAATAGGAGTGTAGCTCTACTCTTCTCACATTGTGTTGCCTCTTGCATTGATGAAATGAGGAGGAGGCATTCCCATCTATATATAGGAGTGGAATGGTCGGTTGTAGGGAATATTCCATGAGATCCCACATGCAACCACCTTGGGAGAGGCACGAGGAGACGCCACATGGAATGGGGAGGCGGTGCCTGCATGTAGGGGTGCGGGCACACCCTGGGAGCGACCACACCTAGGTGTTGCCTCCCTGCGACCTCCTTCCACATGGCGGTTGTATGTTGGGTCTGGACCGCTTCCACATGAGTTTTTGGCCCAGATTCACTAGGTAAGTGGGCCTTCTTTCATTTGCTTGTTTTGGATCTGTGTTACGCTTTCTCCTATTGTGCATTTTGACTATTTTTCATATGTATTCCATGTATGCATCCTGCAAATGCACAACTCACCAAAACCTATGAAATCATTAGTTTAAAGCCCTATTACTAGGTTTGGTTTTCATTTGGGTGAATTTTATATGAATGTTGGTGGTTAAAATTGAGAGTTAAGGACCACCAACAAGCTCCCCCACCTTAGTCCATTGCTTGTAATTGAGTAAAGTGCTAAGGACTAAGCTGGTTCGTCTCCTTGATTCTAAAATCTACATACAAGTTATTCCCAACATCACCTAGACCTATGAACATTCTGAGTGGCTACCATTAAATCTTGAGTGACTGGATAATGGAATAGTAAGGATTCAAATCTTCTTACTCTACTCTTGCTTAGAAACTTGGGTTTTGTTTGATTTTAAAAATATAAAGTTTAGCTTTGCTCCTCAAAATGATTCACTCGATCACTCAATGTGTATAGTCCTTACCAAAGGCTTCTGATATTTGCCATCTTTTCATCCTACCTCTAAAGGCTTTTTGTGTAGTTTTGGGTTGGTAAGAAAGAGAGGCATACTTGCATCACATAATATTGCTAATTCAAAAATCAGATCGAAGGAGATGCAAGTCATACACTTTGATCAAGATTATGCAAGTGTGTGGAATTTTGAAATTTTATTCTAATTCTAAATATTTTTGTACTCCTTTGATCATGATTCTCTCCCTTTTTGATGATTGCCTTTTATCTAAAAGCATGGGCTATTTTTCTTTCTTTTGCTTTTCATCATGCTTCTTAGCATGGGATTATTCGTGCCCTTTGGCATGGACTTTTTTTCTCATGCTTTTTAGCATGGATATTTTTTTTCTTTTTTTAGCATAGCCAATACTTTTCTTTTGGCATATGAAAACTTTTGAGAGAGAGACTCATGTCAAATGATTGGAGTATTTTTAAATTTGGTGGACGAAAAAACATGTTTTTGTGTAACTCTCAGTGTAAGAGTCAGCATATTATTTTGTGGGTATACGTGAATCTTGATCATGGGTGCATGACGAGAATCTCAACAAGGGTCAAAACAATTTGACAAAGCTCAATGTAAATACAAGCAGCATATGACAAAGGTTTTGTATCATGAAATATTGTCATATGGCCTTGGTAGGAATTATAATCAATTAAGGAGCATGCTAATTGAGATTTTGATTTTGTAAATAAAACCCCAAGTACTTTTGCAAAAGTGAGCTAGTTTCATTTCCATCCTACTGTATCTTGTATTCCAATTACCTAGATAAAAAGGGGTCCCTATGATAAGGTGTTCACAAGTTTAGGAATATTGGCGAGGAATAAAGAGTATGAAAAATTCTCATCAGAGGATAGCATGGAGATGGAACATTATCGTAAAATGATATTTTGATTTCTTCAATTTTAATTTTTATTCAAAACTAGGGAGTGAGGACGCACAAACCGAGTTTGGAAATGTTTGATCTTTTGTGCATCATGTTGGGGGAGGAATGCTTGAGTTGAACATCTCTCCCACACTAGTTTATGTACCTGCATTTATTTTCTAGAAAAAGAAAAACAGAAACAACCAGGGCTCTACAAGTTGAAAACTGGGGAGCCTAAATCTTATTATTATATCATTAATTGTTTTATAATTATTATATTATTATTTGTTTATTTTTTTATATTTGTTCACCAGACTTTTTGTACTCACGCAAGGCTAAGGTAAAGTTACAGAGTAAAACATGCCTTGGTTTATCTCCATTTTAGATTACTTTCCATTTGTTTATGAAAATGATAATTCAAGGTTCATTAATCAAGATTAAACACCATGTCTAAATTTGATTAAAGAAGGTCATTTTAACCTAAGCAACATGCTTAATTTAAAAAGACCTATGGATGCACCATATGTGTACCGCATACGAGTGCACCCAAACCAGAGCATATGACACAAACAAGGGAAGCATGACTTTATATGAGCAAGTTATTTTCTCATGGAGATAAAAAAATGAGTTAAAGGGGTTGGTGAACATTTATTACCTTTGTGTACCTGAGTGTATTTGTCAGCAACACGTATGAATGGAAGTTTGAGATTACTGCAATGGTGGCTTGATCATGGTGGTAAGCAAAGGCTCAGGAGAGGAGAATCCTCCTTCTTTTCTCTCCCCATTTTTTGTTCTTTTTTATCATATATTGTATGTATTTGTTTTTCTTTTTTTTGTTTTTTAGCAAGGCAAAGCTAACATCATTTTTTTCCTTTTTAACCAAGATGATCTTTGGTGTGTATGGAACTTGTGGTGATACTTTCACCATACTCCCCCACACTTGGATTTTGTGTAAAAGTCAAGTGTGCAGAGTTAGGGCCTCCTCTTGAGTGTGTTCCGTCACCAAAGAGCATTGAGGTATATGGTTGATGCAGCTCCCACGTTCTTTAGCATCATATGTACCCTTGTTCTTCTTGATCTTAACCTAAAATGGTTAGCAACCAAGAATACTCAAAGGTGCATAGTAACTTGACAACATGTTCTTGCTTTTATTGAAAAGAAAAGTTGGCTTTTTTATATGATAATCCGGGGTATCTCACAGCAGTGCTTAGTTTATGGTCATTAGCTTGACCACGGGAACTTCATCCTACAACTATCAATGGTGGTATAGTTCCTAGCTTCACCACCAAACTTTTATCATTTAATGCTCAAGTTGTAATGTTAGTACCACAGTGCTTCTATGGGATTTGCAATATTTATGAAAAATGAAAGCATCCACAACCATCCTCATAAAAAGTTTGGAACAAGGAGTGATGGGTGGTTACCTTTCATAGGAGCATGGGGCACTAAGCAAGATGTCCATGGCACAAAAGTTTTCTTTCTCAAAGGATACGCCGTGCAAGATCAACGTTGAATCTCTGCCCTTATCGAGAACAACATTTTGATGGCTAGAGGGACATGGTTTTGGGGAGGATGGTGATGGTCATTACATTTCACAAGCAAGCTTAGATGAAATGAACAGGCATATGAATTTCACCTCCTCAAATGGGTCATGGTTGGGATGATGCTTTGGAGTTGGATTTTGGGGCAAGAAAGGTGTGGCGAAAGCAGTTTTTCCAACCTCTACATCAAGGCTCCCATAGGATGGTTTTTTTGAAAAAGTTTTTTTAAGGGTAGTCTATGAGAAGATCAAATTCGAGGCTAGATGTGGAAGTCAGAATGAACCTTGGTTTTGCTCATTGATTCGAGGTATTTCCAAGATATTAAAAGTTTGTCCTCAAAAAATGGAATGTCCGAAGGTTGGAAACCTTCCTCTAGAGTTTCCAGTTTGGGTGAGGGTCTCTGATGCGAGGTATTGACTTGGTCTTAGCCGAAGAGACTACCCCATGGCATGATTCAGGTCTACATGGAAGGATTCAATGGAAAGAGTGTTTTCTAGGATGTGATCTAGAAGCGCTTCTCCTTCTGCTATGGTTTTGTGGTCAAACGATCCTTCGACAGTGATATCAAGCTATAGGGCAAATTCCTTGCTAAGACCCAACCAAAAAGTGCTATAACAACACATGGTCTGGTATAGACAAGGCTGGGCCAGAGTGTGCTAAGATTGAAATTCTAGCCTAGGCTACACCTATGATTTCCTTCTCATGCTAGCAGAAGCTGAGAATGCTCAAACACCCATAGAAGATGGTTAGAGTTTTGATAAACTTAACCTGAGAAGGTTTGTTCCTGAACCTAAGAAGCTATGATTAGCTTTGATGGTGGTGGATCTAAGAACTTGTCCTTAGGAGCAGAAAGATTTTGAGTTGAAGGGCTTCATGATGAAAAAATGGAATAATTTTTTTGAAAAGTTAAAACACAAGGAAACATGGGTGATCTAGGTTTGGAGATACGACAACAACTGCTCCCTAGCAACGGCGCTAGAAATGCTTGTTGGTATTTCTTAATGCATACAGAAATAATCCGCAAGCGCACTGAATTACCGTTGTAGCATTTCACCCGGAAGTATTTAGTGTATCGTATTTCCATGAGGAACGGATGTGCAAAAGTCTCTTAGCTAGTTCACCTAAGGTAATAACAAGAAAGATAGCTCAGGTAGTGATGTTTCTTAGGATAGAGACCCTAAGTTAAGATAGCTTTGCCACTATATACTTACTTTTGGCATCGGCTTATACTTGGTCTGCCAAGTACCTCTGACTTCTAGCTCTACGCTGAACCCGAACGTGAGGGATTACAAGGGATGGACAGGGCTGTCACCACCTGCCGCCTACCCCTCAACCGTAGGGAACAAGGCAAACAAAGGTAGTATCTAGCCTAGACACCATGTCTACGCTATCAACTACTACTCTAGCATCGATTAGGGTTATTTGTCTATATCAGGGCCCTTTACTAGAGTATTCATCCCAAGGACGAACGACGAACCCGCAAGTAAATAGTGAACAAGACTAATTTAAAATAGAACTCACCACCGAAGATAAACATGAACCTTGCACTCCAAATAGTACTAGATTCATCGAGGTATAAGTGAAGAGGGAGCTGACACTCCTGGCATTCCTTCCGCTCGATGTACAAAGTTTGCCAAGTACACAAGAGGAGGTAGCCGACAATTCTGGTACTTCTCCATCTCTTTCTCTTCCTCATTCACTCCCTACACTAAAAAATGCTATGACTAAAAATAGGAGTGTAGCTCTACTCTTCTTGTCACATTGTGTTGTCTCTTGCATTCATGAATTGAGGAGGCATTCCCATCTATATATAGGAGTGGAATGGTTGGTTGTGGGGAATATTCCACTAGATCCCGCATTCTACCACCTTGGGAGAGCCACCAGGAGATGGTACGTGGAAGGGGGAGGTGGTGCCTGCATGCAGGGGTGTGGGCGCATCCTGGGTGTGGCCGCACCCAGGTGTTGCCTCCCCACGACCGCCTTCCGCATGGCGGTTGTATGTTGGGCTTGGACTGCTTCCACGTGGGTTTTTGGCCTAGATTCACTAGGTAAGTGGACCTTCCTTCATTTGCTTGTTTGGGATCTGCGTTACACTTTCTCCTGTTGTTCATTTTGACTATTTTTCATATGTATTCCATGTATGCATCCAACAAATGCACAACTCACCAAAACCTATGGAAATCATTAATTTAAAGCCCTATTACTAGGTTTGGTTTTTATTTGGGTGAATTTTATACGAATGTTGGTGGTTAAAATTGAGAGTTAAGGACCGCCAACCATACGTAACTCCCATCCCTGATAGCCAGAAGCTGATGATACACGCCAGCCGCTATGGCTTGCGGGTCTGCCCCCTTTGCCCAGAGAGTGCGTCTCGTGGTTGGACACATTCCGTCATCTAGGAGCATGTCCTTGCTTGGGCCACCACCGCCCACATGGGTTGTACGTCATCGATAAGAAGATTGCCCCGCATCACACATTGGTGACAAACCAGGGCTGGATCACCGGGGGCAGCCATCGGTGATTCTGTGCCATGCGGCATTGGTTACATTGGTGAATCATTTGCCTTCTAAATCTGATTGCTCTCCCCTTATCATCTGGGCTTGAACTTGTCTTGTATTGTGCAGCGATTCCTCCATGGCAGCACCGCCCCCGTCGTGGGGTTTCCCACCGATGGTGCTAGAGTCATCCAGTCACTGTTTGCCACCGTTGAGCCTATCTATCCTGGCACAACCCTCTGGTTCTGAAGTGGGTGAATCTTTAGGCGATGAAAAATATCATAACTTATTGAATCATTACCATGAGGTCCGAGCAGTGTTGTGTGCATCCAGGCTGCTCGTCGACATGCTGCGTGGTGACTTGGTGGCTGCACGCTGCAGTTGTCATGGCCCTGTAGGAAGCCACCTAGGTGCAAGAATACAAGGCAGTTGTGGTGTCTGAAGCCGTTCATCAAGCGGCTGCCACAGCACTAGCCGCTGCCCAGCTTCAGTTTGGCATGGCGGTGAATGTTCGGGGTGATGGAGCAGGGTTTTCTACCAGGATCGGACGACAATGAGATCGATGATCTCATCGAGAGCCTTTGGCTAGCCACCAACGGCATCTTAGCGAAGCAGAACGTGGAGCAACTCTTGCACGCCCGCCTCGACCCTTGATCTGTTGGACGTATCAGTAGTACTAGTAGTCATGACTAGGTTTGATCTGTGGGAAGCCCTTGCAAATATGTGAACTCTTATTTGCATGCCTATGTGAACTTTTGTTGCACTTAAGTATTAGGTGGGTTAAACTCTCTTGAGCATGGTCTAGCCCCTATTGGTTGCTTTTTGCTGCAGATTTATTTCTGCAGAGTTCATATGAGCACGTCTCATTTTTCCTCATTTTCCTATGATGCTTGTTACTATGTCATTTACAATTTTAAATTTGGACCCTGTTTTTAAATCTGGGTCGTGTAGGATTGTCCGGCCGCTGAGAAACAACACGGGCCAGACTTTAGTGCACCATGCAACGTGACATACATCAAATGGACTTTGTTTACTCGTTTGCTAATTTTCCAAGAACAAGGGAACATAGGGAAGGTAGTAAGGTCTGCTGAGGAACTCTGGCAGGACACTACGTCTACCATACAAACAGGTATGGACTAATAACACAACTAATTGGCTAATTATTAGAACCCTTAGAGATTGCCTTCTTTATTCCTTCTAATACTTTATTAGGAGTTGTGAAACTTTATGTTTTTAGGAAGAAAATATTATTTACTATTGGAGATGCTCTAAGCACCCAATCTCGAAGAACGAGAACCTAGCAAACTTGAAGCACCCCTAATCGATTATGGAGCCCCAGAATAGGAGAGAACCAGATGATTACATATCTTCTGTTAACACAAGATCTACAAGAAGATCTACAATCATCAAGGTTGAGCTCCTGTTCAACAATAGCACCTCGCAAAGGATGGAGAAGGAGCACCTCACAAAACTTGCACCAGCATCTCAGTGAGGTGCTTTGTATTCCATAATCTTGCTACCTCTAAGGATAGAGGGATGCAGATCTGCATCTCGATGCTCAAATGCAACAAGATTATGGAATCTAAAGCACCCAATCTTGAAGGCCTTCTCTAAACACTAGCATCCCTGTGAGGTGCTTTATCTCCATCTTGAACCTCTCATAGGCTCTAGGCCATGAGAGGTGCAAGGAGGAAGACAAAGCACCACTAGGTGATGAATAAAGATGTGATTGCCTCACGAGTGTGTTGATTTAAGAATGTGAGGATTGAGCCCAATAGGTGCATCCAAACCTAGGTTAAATAGGTCAGTCAAAGATGGAGAAGTGCAAGTAATGGTGATGCAAGTTGTTGGGAATTAACTCATGGTGACTTTACCGCTGATAGACCAAATCTGACCAAGCCGATAGACCAAATATGACTGAGCCTCACTCTTCACTCTTCAGTATGCCCCTCAACTATTGTGATTGCTTGGATTAGAATCAAATAAGTACAGAAAAGACATATCACAACTAAACTAGGCATTCATGTCTCAAGCCTATCAGAAGCTCTTTTTCTCGATTCACTTCTTGTGTCTAGCTTTCCTGTCGTATTCGCTTCACTCTAATATTTTAATACGCTCGTAAGAAAGTTCAATGTGGCACATTTCATCTTGTCGAACACAATACAATACAGATCTATGAGTAAAACTATTGCCTATGGAGTGCAGTCAGTCAATTTGTATCAGTTGTAATAGTAGTCATGATTGGCTTTGATCTGTGTTGAACCCAACTTATCTTATTTTTGTGTATTTGATAAGATTTGTTGAACTTCTAAGAACCATGCATCAAAGATGATTTTTATTTAGAATTTTTATACTTCACAGGATCACACAAGGTCTGGCCACCTGAAATCTTGAGTACCCAGACGACGTGCTCCTGCATTCCCATGCAGGCGCACGTGGGTGGGTGGCATCAGTAGCCTTTTATAGCAGGGGACATCGCTTTTGACCTGTCACATTCATGTGATGGGGTGAAGCCCCACTGCCCACCCATGCAAACGTCTCGAGCTTGGGGTGGTCAACAGCCCCCAATCTATTGCAGCAGAGACAAGGAATGAGAGGGAAGGTTATAAACCTACTGCCTTCTCTCTCCAGAGCTCCTAATTCCATCCCCAAGCTTTTGCCTTCCACCCTACTGCACCACCGACGCCTCCTGCCTAGACCATGGCGGAGCCAATGAGGCCATCTTTCAATGCGGAGGCCCCGGAGGCCTTCCATGCCGGTAATCCTCCACCGATAGATGTACCTCTCATTGGCATGGTTTCTCACCCGCCAATTCCCCCATTGGAGGTGGATCATCACCGTACCGCTATTCATGTTGTTTGTCTTCATTTAACTAGAGTATATGTGAGCAATGCTCACACTAGTATTTATGTTCATGCTGTTTAATTTAACCAGTATTTGGAATTTGCTTACTATCCCAATAGGAGGATGTGGGCATGACGGTGCCCCAAGCCTTATTGGCCCTGGAGCCCGCTTCTTTGTTCATGGTATCACTCAAAAAGTAGCCCCACAAGGCATCCCTCGATTAAGGCAGCCGCCCGTGATTCTGTGCCATGCTGCGCCGATCAGTTCGGTAAAAGTCATTTGCCTTCTCAATCGGATCGCTCTCCCCCTTATCCTATATGGGCTTGAACTTAGCTTGCATTGTCCAACACTTCCTCCATGGTGGTGCCATGCTCGGTCATGGGGCTTTCCCCTAGTGGTGCTGGAGCGTCGTCCCGTCACCGCTTGCCACCACCAAGCCCATCTGTCCCTGCATAGCCCTCTGGTTCTAAAGTGGATGAATCATCAGAAGAGCGTGAATCCTTAGATGACATAGAGTACCATCAATTATTAAAGGATTACCATGAGGCCCAAGCAGATTTGTCATCGACCAGGCTGAACACTGAGATGCTATGCGCTGAGGTGGGCGCCGTGCATGACGCACTTCATTTTTCCATGACTGAGGTCTCCAAGGCACGAGTCGACTGGGAGATCCACCTAGAGTAGGGCCAAAACATGATGAACCTTCTTGTAGATCTAAGGACGCTAGTCGAGACCCTCGTCCTATGCGTGCAAGCCACCATTAACTCAGGCTTCCCCATGCGAGCATGGATAATTTGTTCACCGCAGAGGAGCCATTCTGAGCCCTACTAGCCCACCTTTGAGCCATGGTGATCAAAGCCATTCATCAGGGGGCTGCCACTGCACTAGCTGCTGCCCAGCTTTAGATTGGCACAGTGGTTAACGTCTAGGTGGCGGAGCAGGGTTTTTCATTAGAATCAAAGGACGATGACATCATTGATCTGGTCGAGAGTTTTGAGCCGGCTGCCAAAGCCATCTTAGCAAAGGTGGACGTGGATGAGATCCTGCATGCCCGCCTCGACCTTTGATCTGTGGGACATACCAGTAGTACTAGTAGTCATGACAAGGTTTGATCTATGGGACGCCCTTATGAATATGAGAACTCTTATTTGCATGCATGTCTATGTGACCTTCTGCTGCACTTTGTATTAAGTGGGTTAAACTCTATTGAGCATGGTGTAGTTCAGGTCGTTTGGTAATTTTGTAGCTGGTTTCTTTTCACAACAGATTTCTTTCTGGTTGTCATTGATCTAAAACTTAATTTACTAAACATTCATGAGTGCATTTGATCTTTCTTAAATCCAACTCATGTCTTTGATGAAATTTGTTGATCTTGAAAGAACCATGCAGCAAGGAGTTCATCTGAACAAGTCTCACCTTGATCTAATGCAGAACGGAGGGGCCAAAGCTGTTGACTTTTTCTGCAAACGCAAGAAAGTCTGGCCGCTACGTATTTGATTTCTTAGGACAGTAGAGTGTCGTAGCAATCAGTCTACCCCTTGACTGTCCTAATTGCTTTGATTAGAGTGAAATAAGTACAGAAAAGACCTATCACAACCACACCAGGCATTCAAGTCTCAAGCATGTCATGGTGGTCAAAAGCTCTTTTTCTCAATTCACTTCTTATGTCTAGCTTTCCAGTCATATTCACTTCATTCTCATATTTTACTGCGCTTGCAAGAAAGTCTAAATGTGGTACATTTCATCTCGTTGGACACTATACAATACAGAGCTATGAGTAAAACTTTTGCATACGGAGTGCACTCGGTCACAACATTTGTATTAGTAGCAGTAGTAGTCATGAGTGGCTTTCCCCTTTCGTCAATTGACACTAACCGAAATCATGCTTATAGATGTCAACTAGTTACCATACCACAGATGTGTACTCTACAACAAATGATCACAACTTTTCCCCCAACCACGTCCCTCTAGTATATTCGATGAAATGACATTTACCTATTTCTTGTAAACCATTTGCTCGCCTGATAGTCCGAGTAGCGTAAATTTGAATGGGCCGAACATGTAACTAGTTTCAATTTTATTTGTTTCCTTTAGGGATTCAATGAATGTATTCAAATGAAACAGGTATCCCTATATAATTTAATGTGAGATGTGTCTAGCCTGGTCAGATTTGCGATGCTCAAACTTTCTTGCATGTGCTGTAAAATCTGAATAGCTATGTAGCTCCTCCGTTAGGCATTACATCGATGCAAGACTTGATCGGATGAATTCTGTCATGCATGTTTACCATACTACAGATCAGAAATAGTACCAGAAAGAAACCTACAGGCAAAACCAACCAACAGGGCTTGAAACCTATTACCAATTGACCAAAGGATCTGATCTACGCCATGCTCAATAGAGTTTAACCCACCTAATACAAAGTTCAACAAAAGTAAACACAGACATGCAAATCAGACTTCACAAATCAAAACCTCTGTACATTTGAATGCGTCAGACATAAAATGCAATGGAAGATACATAAGGAAGAGCAACAACATAAGGAAAGAGTAACAACATGCACTCCATCCATGCTCCCAACATAAGGAAGATACATCAAATGCAATGTGAGATACATCAAATGAAACTTTATTTACTCCTCTACTCATCGTTAGTATCACTGTCCTTGTTCTCATCCTCATCATTGGTATTAGTGTCATCCTCCTCTATAGCCATGAGGCCCATTTGCTCGTTAGCGGTGATGCGGTTGGCCACCTGCTCAGCATCAGCATGAACCAGGTTGCGCCAGTGCTTCTCAGTGTTATCGGTGGTGCTGATTCCCTGCATCGTGATGTTAGTGTTGAAGCCATCTATCTGGCTCTGGTAGCAGGCGAGCATGTACTCCACATTGTCTGCATGATTCTTGTTCAGGTAGGCTGGCTGTTCTTCAAGGACATCGGCGAGTTTGTGAAAAATGAAGATGTAACTGCTCACCTTTTCCTCCTGAGGTAGGTTGTGGGTGCCCACCATGGTGTTCTATAGCACATGCCTAATCTTCAAGAAAGCCTTACTCATGATGCTGATGGCCCAATCATCTCTATCTCCAAAGGGATCCACCAGAGCTTCATCTTTATTCACCACGGGCACAACGTCTTCCTCCTTCACCATGGGCACGGCGTCACCCCCTCCCTTGTGCGCTTCGCCAAAGGCTCTCCCTTCACCATGGTGGTGGCTAATAGTGAAGTTGGTTTGGAGAAGGCAACCGCACGTTCTTGGTGATTTTAGATCTACAGTGGGACTAGGAGGGTTCGGGGAAGGAAGGAAAACAAGCGGAGTTGCGGAAGAGATCACGGGAGTTAATATATCACTACTATAGAGGAGCCATTGGTGTTTTTTGGGGGAACAAAGAGGAGGCATTGGTGTTGAAATGTTACTACACACACAAAAGCCATTAGTGTTGAAACGCGTCTGACACACTACACACACCTTAGCTTACATTACAAACAAGTTAAAGTTGCTGCAAAATAATGACAACATCCAACCAAGAGGAAATTAACATGTCCATAGACAATCAAACAACATTGATCCATTTAAACATGTCATGACAGAGAGATACATCAAATGCAGCTTTATTTACTACTTTGCTAATGACTCCAACTCCGAGAACAAGGGAGCATAAGGAAGATAGTAAGGTCTGCCAATGATTTCTGGTAGGATGTCACGTCTACAATACGGAATGTAATGTGTAGGGATGACATGAACTTTTCTACTATCCACGTTGCATGCAATGATGGCTCTTTCCATCACAACCCCAACAAAGAAAACCAAATTCCATCCTAGGTGAACTATAACCGCTGTGTTGCATGACTCAAAATCAAAGTACCCCATTTGTTTCTTAGTCTTTCCAAAAAACTTACGCAGGCTGATAGTATGCTTCAATGTCCATTTATTATTAGTACCATAGTCTTCCAGGATCTAGATCAAAAGCTTCGACATATTGCAACCACCAACAGTACATTAACACAAGTGGCCCTGAGCTTGATGGATGGAGCGTGAAAAACCACACGTCCAGTTAGGAATTTTCCTCCATGCCTTTCCCTACATATCAACAGCAAGTATATGACTATAACCCTCATAGAACCCAATATAGTGCAAACAATCGTTAAGAAACATAGTTGCTGATTTTGACAATGTCCACTCAGCCTCCTCGCCCCATTTAGATTCCTTAAAGATCCATGCTACAGTTTAGATGAGTAGATGTACACACCCACGCACTGGCCATCCTCCTCCATATGTTCAAACACATGAAGGCACGAGGAGGCTATCGGATCGAACCCCCAATCTAGCCTCACCAATAGAATGGATTCTAGGTGGTAGTACCTTCAACTCTTGGGTTGCCAAATTACAGACGACGTAGCAGTATCCATCATTCCCAAGGCACCAGCATAGGATGAGTTCATTGCAGCAATCTGAGACAGCTACATTGTTCATGGTGAAGGGCAAGAAGGACTAGGAGGGGTAAACACCGGTGATGCTAGTGAAGGATCTTTGGCCATAGATTCCATCATAGAAGAAGCCAACCAAAGTTTGGGGCATCAACTTATGGTTGTTCGAGATGAGGCATCTCTAGGAGCGATATTCATATTTGTAGCAGAACAAGGAGTGGGTGGGGAGGTGGTGGAGGATCTCAACAAAGACATCATCCATGAGGCTGGCGAGTGCTTTCCTCTTGTTGGGGGCTTCCTCCATTTTGTCATGTGTATGCAGTAGGATGAGAGCTTACTCAGTAATGAGATCATTGAGGAGGAAAATAATCCAACAAAGATCCATCAGTGAAATCTACAACTCATACCAAAGTGCAACTTTAACAACCATTAACAATTTTCATGGTACGACCTCATCTAAATTCAGAGTAGCATCACATAGATATATAACTCAAACTAGAGTAGCAGTTAATGGAGCTGTAACCATTACAATTCTAGCTAAATCAAGTCTAACCATTACACTTACAATCAGTACACGAGCTTAAAGCTTCTGCCATAGGAGACAGACAAAGATTAAGAGGACTACAATTACAATAGTTTTGAAGGACGAAGAGGGTGGAGCAGCTGTTGGGTTTTGAAGATAGAAGTCATCATCATGAGCTAAGGCTAGATTTTAGTTGGTTCTTGACTTGAAAGCAACAATTCCTTCTTCATAGGAGTTGTACTTTTTATAACAAGCACCACAAAACCTATGAACTTGTCTATGGTAGTCAGGCCAGTTGTAGTAAACTCCTGGCTCATCGCCATCGAACACAACATAGCAGGGACGACTCATCTCAAATCTGCACAACCCGAATAGGCTGCCTCAGTTTTCACAAGTAGAATGTTAGTGAACAAGTGGTAGTGATCATCATTGGCATCAGTAGCCACATGTGAAGCTTAGACATTATTTAGTGGCCTCAGTCATGTGAATGATGGACACAATGCACTGATTTGCTTTCGATGCCTTCATCTTGTTTGGAACCAAATGGATAACTTGGTTGTCAACAAGGAGAAGACACAGAAAGCGAACATATGAGCTTCATCCTAATACATCCAACAACCATGTAGACATCATTAGTAGAGAAATGTGGCCTTAGATATGTTGCAAGTTCAAAATACCAAAAGGCCTCACTGGTGGCACTAGAGCATATGAAACAGAAAGGTAGAATCAAGCAAGCACTAGAAAAAAAAAGTTTAAGGTAGAAGCAAAGGGTCTATTTGTTTGCCTAGAGAGATCTGCAAGTGACACATGCCAGTAGAAAACCAACCAGTGCCACCTCCTAGTTCTTTTCATCATCATTGGCCTAACCAGATCAGAAACGCTACAATGTTTCTTGTATACCTCATGTTCAAGCAAGGACCAAAACAGTGAACCAAATAGAAAAAGGCGAGAAAGGAGTCATGTGGATCAGATCTGTTGCCTCTTCCATGACACATGTAACACCTCTAGGTGTTAGGCTTGCATAATTGCACTTGCATTGCATAAGCATAAGCATTTCCATATGAAACATTGCTATGAAACATGTGAAACATACTATTGTTCTTCTATGTTTCATTGTGTGTATGCTTTATGATCATGTGTGGCTAATGCAAGTGGTGATGTTTGGTCACTAAAACACCTTAGCTACACTTAGGATGCCTAATGGAACAATGTTCATGTGGATCACCTTACCTAATTAAGCTCCTAAGTGATGACATGCTTAGTTTGACCTAGGAAGTACTTATGTGTGACCAATGTATGAAATGCTTGTGGTACCTTAGGGGTACCCTAAACATGTTTAGAATATCATATGGAACAACTTTGGTATTCATGACTTAGACCAATTTGGCCTCTAAGTCATGGTTAGTGTAATTTACCATTTTCAAGTTGTATGTTTGACCTATGTTGAACTATAGCACAGAGTGTTTGCATGGCAGTGCACACTTAAGCAAAGTTGTAGTACTTGACTAGAGTAACGACTTTTATTTTTGGATCAAGAGCTAATTTAGTGCCTAACATGGGCAAATAGGGCTCACAAGAGTCAACAAAATACTGTTTTCCGAACGTAGAAAAATTTCTAAGTCAAACTGATTTCACAGTTTCGATGTGTCCGACTTTGAGATGATGTAACTTCCAAACCATTATGAATTAGAAGATGATTTCTAAAGCAATCTTGTAGCCCCTACATAGCTCTACAAAGTTTGTTTAAACATCTTGCACCAATTCACCGTGGATTAAGAGCAAAACCACCCTCAGGTCGCGCTGTCAGGCACCCCATCGGGCACTGATGGCCGCGAACACCATGCCGTTGGTGGCCGACCGCATTAGGCCAAAGCTACCGCATGGTGGACATACACCAATGATAGCACGACCATTCAGGCCATGACGGGTAGAAAGGCACCCCGTGCCCGCTGTTTCACCCCTAAGCCCTCACTCGCTCTCTGCTTTCCTCTCTGCGTCACCGAAGCGTAGCTCAGAGCTCGCTGCACCACTGCACCACAGCCACTCGCCATTGACATAGCTTCACTCCTCAATCTATCTTGGCCATAGCTACTCTATCTCCACTACCACCTTCCTGACCCCTTGCTTCATCGTATTGCGCCTGGGTAAGGCCACATTTCGTTTTCCACTGCCGTGAGACCTCATCGGAGCGTCGCCGCACGCTTGGCTTACTGTGACCTGGCCATTTCACCGCACCCTTGCTTTTCTCTTCCCTGGTCCAGCATCACACTAAGTCATAGAAGCTCAGGTCAAGTCTAGGTTAGATGCTACCGAGCAAGCACATGGGAACACACCATCGCTCCCGCCACGGCCACCATGGCAGGCAAGCTCGCCGCTGCCGAGCTAGCCTATTGCCTTCTTCCTCTCTAGTGTGCCTTAGGATGAGCAACCATAGACCTAGTAGGTGGCATGATGGAGACCCGCCTCTCACCATCGTCTTGCTAGAACACCGAGAGTGCCACCGTGCTCTGCGCGCCGCCGTAGCGGCATGCATGCGGTCAGAGCTCACCATCGCATTGTCACATCCCTAACCACCCTAACTAGCTCTGTTGATGCACTGTGGATCTGTAGAGCTCATCACTAGATCAAATTGTGGCCAGAGATCTCTAGTGTACCGCCATGCACCCTCCGCCATCCGCCATTGCATCCGGCGAGCATGCTCTGGTGGACCTCCGACCAAACCGAGGGTACCCCAGGGCGGGGGAGGTCATGGGGAGTGTAGCGGTGGTGACCTCGCTGCTAGTGGCTTCACCGTCGAGGAGCAGTGGCCAGTCAACCACCGTGCTCTGCCTCTGTTTGACTAACAAGTGGGGTCTGTTGACCTCTGGGTCCCACGCGTCAGCGGCTGTAGCTTTAGGTTTTGTTTTATTCTTTTTCTAGAATTTTGTGCTAACTTTGGAAAATCATATCTAAAGCTAGGAATGTCCAAATTGAGTGAACCAAATTTTGTTAGATTCCTCATGAAGTGTAGTATTTGATAAAAATATGAAATGCACTATTTCTAGTATTTTTCTAGGAGAATAAAATAGAGCTAGATAAATGCTTTTTGAATGTTTCCCATCTTGTAAAATGTATAACTTGAGCTAGGAAAGTGATAAAAATGTGATTCCAATTTTGTTGGTCTTGTCTTGTCATGTACTACCTAGGAAAAATATTGGTTGCACAGTGATCTTACTGGAAATAGGAGTTTGCTATTTATCTTGAATAAATGCTAGATTCTTGTGCTATTTTTCATGGTAAAAACATGTATCCAATGAGCATGAAATTTATTGCACAGTGTTCTTATGCTATTATGAAGCTAAGAAAAATATGAATTCTGTTGTTTGACACTTTTTAATAGGATTTCTTATTTATGTTATTATTAACCGTGCTAGCTTGACATTTTTGCATAGGATGTTCTACTTGCTCAAGCTACTGTATTTGTTGTGGAATTTACTGTACACTTTTGCTATATGTTTGTTATTTTACCTAATTATCTAAATAAATTAATAAAGGCATGAAAAGAATTTATTTAGAAATGGCCACAATATTTTCTAGTACTCATTTGGTATATGTAAACTGTTGGTAATTTTGGTAGTGCTCAAAGTACCATTCGTGTATGTAGTGAAATATTATTTTCCCTAAAATTCACTTATAGTGACATTTCTAGACAGATTCTAGAGTTAAGCAAATTAAATATTGAAGATGATGTTTGCTATGAATCTTGTCTACAACAAAGTTGTAGATAACTCACTTATCTAGTTCGTGTTAAATTTTCATGGCATTTGGCCAAATGATTTGTGAGTTATGACTGTTCAAAGTTGGTCTTCAGAACTAGTTGTTCTCTAGAATTTCTAGACCAGATTTGAGAAATGTGACTGTTTAACCTTATTAACTTGGGAATCATGCTGAGATGATTAAAGATGAATTGTAGCTAACTTCATAAGCTTTCCATATTATCTTGTTGCATGTCTTTTTGTTAGTACAACTCTAGTTATGAATTAAACTAGCAGCTGCTGTCTGTAGCCCTGAATCTGTGGAATGCAGTGAATGACTGTATTGTTTTATATGAGTTGATGTGATGCTTTAGATGCTTAGGCTGATTAAGATAAGTTGTTAGTTGCAGGTGCTAGACCTCTTACTAAAGATGAACAACTTTACTTTAGGTTGTTAGATCTTGGTGAGTGTGTAGTTCTTGTTTTCAAGAAAAGATATGCACCTACTTAGTAAAGTAAATATTAATCTTGTATCATCATGTCATTCATATGTCCATCTATACATGGTTATACCTTTCATCACCACCTTCCATCTCTTATGCATTCATGACTCTTATGCTGTGCATATGCATGCAATAGGTGTTTCAGAAGGAGTCACTCTTTTGGAATTCGAACAAGAACTTCCGAGGAGTAGCAGCAAGTTCAGGAGCAGGAAGTTCAGGCAGAAGGAGGAGTCAATGTAGAAGATCTCCCGGAGTGTCCTGACCACCAACCTTCCTCGTTCTTGAAAGGCAAGTCCCGGAGCATTATAAGCCTCCCATGTTTTTATAAATATCACCTGCGTCCTTTATGTTTGATGAATTAGGTTATAAGAGTTGATTGGAACCACTTGCTGCATATATTATCCTTGTCCAGATAAATATATCTTGAATCCTTGGTAGGTCCAGGATCGAATATATGCTTAGCCTCGCTTAGTCCATAAAAGTCAGGTGATTTCCTATCACCTGAAACATAGGTATATAACTGATCATGGTTGGCTATAATTGCTATCGTGGAATTAACCATGCGTTGATAAATAAAAAGGAGATAGGGCAGGATTGTGATAGAGAAGCACAAGGCATGGAGGTCTTGGCGCCTATTTATCCCCATCTGTGTTGATTAAGGACCGATTTGCTGTACGTCCTTATGTCATGTTGAACGCATGCCTAGCACTTAATTGGCCGAATAAGTCATTCCGACCGTGAAGCCGAGTAGCTCAATTCAGGCCGGCCCCAGTAAGTGAAAGTGCATACACTAGAGGCAGTAAGGATGTGTGGAGAGCAAATGGTGTAGGTCCAAGGGCGGGTTCAAGTCCCGATCTTCCTAGCAGATTGGTTGAATCTCTGAGGGTGCGGTACTGATCGGACCCACGAAGTTGGTTCCTGAGTTGTACCAAAGGTGACCCGATGCGACCCCGATGGGGGAAGTATGGGTTTGTGTTAGGAATAATTCTCCAACTGGGTAGGAATCGATTTGAATCACCATCTCTCTTGGATAGTGAGAACTTGACTGAGCAGTGGCAACGTAGAGCAACTTAATGGATACTTGATGGTTATGATGATGCTCAAATTATTCTTATAACCGGATATGGTTACTAATGCTTGTTAGCTTAATCAAGTGATTGCTCTAGTACAGGTGCTAATCTAGAGATGCTTAATTGAATAGATATCCAAATTGATGCTAGAGATATTAAATCTTTAAGTTATGTTACTTAAGATTTTATGCAAAATGTTGTCAAGCTAACTCCACCGATAAAGCCTTGCATACTCCTTGGTGTCATATTATTTCTGGTTTATGATGGCTAAGTCTAGCTGAGTACATTCTCGTACTCAGGGTTTATTCCCTCTTGTTGTAGATGACATGATGTACCACGGGTACTATAAGAACTGCCTTCATCCTGCCGTGGATGAGGACTAAACCATGGGGCATGGTACTCCTGAGTTATCCCCTCTGTTCTACTTTTGCTGGAAATGTCCGTGGCACTAGAATGTATTTGAACTAAGTGTGATGTTGATGTTAAACTACTTTGCTTCCGCTATTTGAACTTGGTTTGTAATAACTATGTGAACTCTGATGTCTGAGAGGTCCTTGTGAACTATTTATGAACTGTGATGTAACATGTGACTGGTTGTGTTGAATCATGTACGATCTTAGTTTGTATGTTGGTTTGTTTGAGATCCCTCATGATTTCACTAGACTATCGGGTTTATATGGGCTTAAGTATGATGGTTTGATCGCTTCGGCAATTGCTATTGTACTTGTGCTCTTATAAATTGGACGGTTCTATTATAACTGGCATCAGAGCAAGGTTGAACACTAAACTAGTCATATGGGTATTTAAAACAAAGGTTTTGTTTTATAAAATCAGTTTGACAACTTATAGCTATATATAGGTGTGTTAAAAATTTGAATTTTTAAATTTAGAGTATGCCAATGGTCATATCCTTTACGCCCAGTTAAGGACTATCAGGTGGTTAATTAAGTACTAACATGGGGGTTTTTACTTTTGTCATCCATATGGCGTGCTATTGTATGGATGCCATTCACTTGAGTGGTAATGTATGGATCGAATGCCTCTACGCCAAGGTAAGAAGGTAGGTTGATAAGTGACATGACCGCAATATGTGAGCGTGCGATCGGGGAGAGCTAGCTTTGATACAGCTGTATATGCATGCTTGCATGTGTGTATGGTGTGTATTTAATTGTGGGTAATAAATTGTCATCAGGTAGCTTTGATACGGAAGTATATGTATGGGTATACATATATGGAAGTATTTAGTTGCAACCTATAGCCTAGATTTACATTTTTGAATATATAATTGTTGGGTTGGGCTGTAATGGAATTCTTGTGCAGGTACACTAACAACGAAACATGTAGCTTGATTAGTTATGTATATTGAGAGAACGTATGTATGCCACCATGTATATCGCTAGAGTTTTAAATTTTTCCTAAGATTCGTGAGGACATACGAAACATGCATGCATCATGTTCACTCATGCATTTACATTATTGCATCCCTCCCTTACTTATAATTGCTTACCCCACTCATTGAATTTCTTCTCATGTATGATATCCTCTAACAAGAGTTGCACAGTTTGCTACAGATGGCAGCACCAGAAGCCCCGCCTCGCAGTGACATGTTCCTAGCGGTGTTTGGCACTCCTACCTTGTTGTGGAGGGTGCTAAACTTAGTTGGGTATGCTGAGCCACCTCGCTACTTCTGGTGGGAAGTGGTAGCTGAGGGGCAGCCATGGTATGAGGTGCAGGTGACCATTATGGCCCATGTAGACAATCCATAGTGGTAGGGTTGGAGTATTGAGTCAGATGGGCAGTCTCCTTGGGAAGGTGCCCAAGTGGTAGCTTTGGAGGCACTGAGTCAGATCTATCAGGAGTTTGGTGATGAGCTTGTCAAAGGTCTAGCCGGAACCTTTCCCCAGGTGGATTCGTTGGTCACCGCTTGGACACAGCCGAGCAGCAATGCACTGGTAAGAGACCATGATGAGCGAGCAGAGAGCTCTAGTGCCACTATGAGTGCTATATTCACCATCCTGAAGATGTTCTACTCCCACCAAGATAGCTACGTCAGCTGCATGCTAGAGCTCCAGTGAGCATAGGCCGCACAACGCAGGATGCGAGAACATGTGCACATGCACAAAAGGGCAGTTAGAGCAGCTCAGAATGAGATAGGTAATTATATGACAATTTTGGAAGCTCGTCGGGGGCAGTTTGTCTGTGCTATTGCTGAGGGAGATGCAGCTAGGGCTGAGTTACAAGACGTCCATGTGGAGAGAGACGAGGCTATTCGTCTGGCTAAAACTAGGGAGGCAGCTAGAATCCAGACTATGTTTCAGGCTGAAACTAAGTAGGCAATGGAGTTCGATCATAGAGAGCAAGAACTCGTACGCTAGATTGAGGAGCTACAGTTGGATGTTCATCGTCTCAACAACATAGTGAACCCAATTCTTCCTCCAACTCTAGCGGTGGAAGAATATCCCAATGTGTTGATTGCAGAGGATGATGTCATGGAGGTGGACGTCGAGGATGAGCCTAAAGATGAGGAAATCTAGCCTTTTGAGAATGACAATGGTGATGGTGTGTCCGACATCGACAGCAACCACCCCAAGGAGTAGCTTAGCTATAGTATCTAGCTAGATGCGTTAGCTCTCTATATTCGATCATTTATGTAATGAACTCAAAATTTAGTTCAATCTCATGGTGTACCCTTTGATGTACTCTTGAAACCTTGCATGTAACCCATGTTGTGGTTGCACTTTTTATGAATGCTCGTTGTGTTGGCAAGCATTTTGGCATATGCAGAATGCATTGCGAATGGCGTTAAGTAATATAATTGGTGATGTATGGTTGTGGAAATGAATCATTGTGCCTCTGTTTTATTGTATGAATATATATTCTCTCTAGTAAATTCAGTTTGGCATAATTATATAATTCCTCTACAATTTTTCTGGCATCATCAATAATTACTTGTAGTGGAGCTGGTGGAGAAGATGCGGGTGGTAGTGGTGCCTGTGGCAATGGCAATGAGGACCTCCCACCACCACCACATCCTACGCTAGCGGAGATGATGGCCCAACTCATGGAAACCCAACGTTCCATGGGAGAAGTGTTATGCGGTCTCGCGTTGAATGCTGGCCATGGACGATGAAGGGACCAACACCAAGGACCTAAACCTAACTAGTTCAGCACTTTTAAATACTTTCTTGACACCAAGCCTCCTATTTTTAAGGAAGTAGAGGAGCCATTCTAGGCAGATGAATGGCTAAATACAATTGAGCAGAAATTCCATTTTTTAAGGCTCACCGAGCACCTAAAGACAGAATATGCGTCACACCAGTTGCAGGGGCCTGCAGGCATTTGGTGGAGTCATCATCGATCCACTTTGCCTGAGGATGCTCAAATTACCTGGAACCAGTTTAAGGATGCATTTAGGGGACTTTATATTCCCCAGGTCTTATGAGCATGAAACATACAGAATTCATGAGGCTGACGCAGGGTACCAAGAGTCTAACTGAGTATCTACATGCCTTTAATAATTTGTCAAGGTATGCCACAAAGTTTGTGGATACTGATGCAAAGAAGTTTGCTAGTTTCAAGAGAGGGCTTAGTCCGAAACTGATGAAGACACTAGCTAACAACAAATGTGCCACTTTCAATGAGTTTGTTAGTGATGCTTTAACTGAAGAGAATCAAAACAACATCTATTCAGCATCTAAGAGTTGCAAGAGAGCATCTCAGCCAAAAGCTCCTATTACCGCAAAACCTCAGTTTCACCCACCCCCTCCAAAGTATAGACCACCTCAGAAGAACGTACAGACCAGTTAGAACCAGAAAGTGTATCGTAAGGCCTTTTCTATTGCCCTACCAAAGGGTAGCATAGGACAAGGAAGCTCCAACATTCTACCTAACAGTATGCCCTGCTGGAACTACAACAAGACTAGCCATTGGTCAAGGAATTGCCCCTATCCCAAGAAGAACAATAACTAGAAGCTAGGTAATCCAAATGGATGTCAGGGACACATGCCCTATACCACCCTAGAAGAGATCCCTTCAGGTGAAGTTGTTACTGCGGGTATGTTTCTTGTGAACCAACACCCCACAGTTATTTTATTTGATTCTAGACCTTCACATTCATTTATGAGTCAAATATTTGCATCCAAGCATGATCAAAGGGTAGTTACTGTAGATAAAGGTGGCTATTGCATAAATGCAGTCAGAAATAATATCTCTACCAACCAGATAGTTAGAGATGTAGGTATCTTAATAAGCAACCAAGAGTATACCTTAGATCTTGTAGTATTGCTAGGGTTGGGGATAGATGTGATCTTCGGTATGAAATGGATGAGTGGCCATGGAGTTCTCATTGACACTTCAACTAGAACCATTATGTTGAGAGAACCCCATAGAGTAATGATGTTTTCTTAGTGCCACTTCCTAGAGATCTTGATCTCCAAAACTTTGCCGGTGCTATTTAGACCACAACCCTCCTTGATATCCCAGTGGTATGTGAGTTTTCGGATGTGTTTCCAGATGAATTGCCCGGGTTGCCACCCGACAGGGAAGTAGAGTTTAAGATTGAGTTATTGCTGGGTACAGCACCCATTTCTTGGAGGCCATATAGAATGCCACCAAATGAGCTAGTTGAGCTTAAGGTTCAATTGCAAGGGCTTTTAGAGAAAGGTTTCATTCGATCTAGCTCATCTACGTGGGGTTGTCCCGCCTTATTTGTGAAGAAGAAAGACAAATCCTTGCAGATGTGTGTGGACTACTACCCACTTAATATCATAACCGTCAAGAACAAGTATCCTTTGCATCGAATTGATATCTTGTTCGATCAATTGTCAAGGGCAAAGGTGTTCTCCAAAATTGATTTGAGATTTGGTTACCATCTGATTAAAATCAGACTCAAAGACATACCTAAAACTGCTTTTTCCACTAGGTATGGCCTGTATGAGTATTTGGTCATGTCTTTTGGGCTAACAAATGCTTCTACATACTTTTTATATCTGATGAATTTGGTGTTCATGCCCGAACTGGATAAGTTCGTGGTTGTGTTCATCGATGACATTCTGATCTATTCAAAAAACAAGGAGGATCACGTAGAACACCTGAGAATTGTGCTAACTAGACTAAGAGAACATAAGTTGTATGCTAAGTTTAGCAAGTGTGAGTTTTGGCTTCGAAAGGTACCTTTTCTAGGGCACATGCTGTCAGAAAATGGGATCTTCGTAGACCCCTCTAAGGTCCAAGAAGTCATGGATTGGAAGGCCCCGACTTCAGTTCACGAAGTTCGAAGTTTTCTTGGTTTAGCAGGTTACTACTATCGATTCATTCCAGACTTCTCCAAAATTGCTAAGCCAATGACAAGATTGCTTCAGAAAGATGACAAGTTTGTATGGACTCCGGAGTGTGAAGCTGCTTTTCACACTTTATGGACTTTGTTGATGTCAGCTCCTATTTTGGTACAACCTGATATCGAGAAACCTTTTGATGTGTTTTGTGATGCGTTAGGTACCGGTTTGGGATGTATTCTTATGCAGGAAGGAAGGATGAGTCATTGCTTATGCCTCATGTTAGCTAAAGAAGCATGAAGTCAATTACCCAACTCATGACTTGGAATTAACAGTTGTTGTCCAGGCATTTAAAATTTAGAGACACTATTTGCTTGGCAATGTGTGTCATATCTACATAGATCATAAGAGTCTTAAGTATATCTTCACTCAACCCGAACTGAATATGAGACAGAGAAGATGGCTAGAACTGATTAAAGATTATAATTTAGAAGTACATTATCATCCTAGCAAAGCGAATGTTGTTGCAGACAATTTGAGCAGAAAGTCTCATTGCAATTCTCTGTTATAAGATGGCTTCAATTTGTTACATCCTGCTATGCTACACAATATTATGATTAGTTGTTCTCTCGAGAGTAGGATCATTGAGCTTCAGAAGACCAATCTGAGAGTGTTCCACATCAAAAGGAATATGAAAGAGCAAGAGACTAAGCACTTTAGGATAGATGAGAACGGTGTTCTATGGTTTAAAGATAGACTAGTAGTGCCAAAGGATAAGGAACTTAGAAACCAGATCTTAGGAGAGGCTCACTCTTCTAAACTATCCATTCATCCAGGTAGTAGCAAAATGTATCAAGAATTAAAGAACCATTTTTGGTGGACCAAAATGAAGAAGGAGATTGTAGCTTATGTTGCTAAATGTGATAATTATTGCCGAGTTAAGGCTATTCTTTTGAAACCTACTGGACTGCTTCAACCACTGTCCATTCTAGGTTGGAAGTGGGAAGAAGTTAGCATGGATTTTATTGTTGGACTTCCACCTACTCATAAGAATTATGATTCCATATTTGTGATTGTAGATCGCCTAACCAAGTCTGCATATTTTATTCCAGTCAGAACCAACTATAGATCGCATGAGTATGCTGAGTTGTATATATCCCACATAGTACATCTACATGGCATGCCAAGAACCATTGTATCTGATAGAGGGCCTCAGTTCACTACTCATTTTTTGGAACATTTGCACAAGATGTTAGGCACCAACTTAGTCAGAAGTTCTGCCTAACACCCTCAGACCTCCGGGCAAACTGAATGTGTAAATAAAATATTGGAAGACATGTTGGGAGCTTGTGTCATCTCTTCAAAAGGTTCATGGAGAAAATGGTTACCCTTAGCTAAGTTTTCCTATAACAACAGTTATCAAGAGAGTATTAAGATGGCTCCTTTTGAAGCTTTGTATAGCCGTAAATGTAGAACTCCTTTGAATTGGGTTGAACCCAGAGAAAGAAGATACTATGGTATTGATTTCATCAAAGAGGCTGAAGAGCAGGTGCATATTATTCAACAACATATAGAAGCCGCTCAATCAAGGCAGAAGAGTTATGCGGACAAGAGAAGAAGACCCATTGAGTTTAAAGTAGGTGATTATGTATACCTGAAAGTGTCACCAATGAAAAGGGTACAATGGTTTGGAGTAAAATGAAAGCTTACACCTAGATATGTAGGTCCATATCCAATCATTGAGAAAAGTGGAAGAGTAGCCTACAAGATCTAGTTACCTCCAGAAATGAGGGCTATCTTCAACGTTTTTCATGTATCCCAATTAAAGAAATATTTATGTGTTCCACAAGAAAAAGTGGAGGTCAATGATATCAAGTTAGAATTGGATCTAGCCTATGAAGAGAAGCCGGTGCAAATTATAGATAGCAAGGATAGAGTAACTTGAAACCATGTGATCAAGTTTCACAAAGTTATGTGGAATAATCATAGTGAGCAAGATGCTACGTGGGAAAGGGAAGATTATTTACGTGAAGTTTATCCCTCCTTTTACAAAAAATGGTAGGTCTTTCAAATCTTGGGGTGAGATTCCTATAAGGGGGAGGGGCTGTAACACCTCTAGGTGTTAGGCTTGCATAATTGCACTTGCATTGCATAAGCATAAGCATTTCCATATGAAACATTGCTATGAAACATGTGAAACATACTATTGTTCTTCTATGTTTCATTGTGTGTATGCTTTATGATCATGTGTGGCTAATGCAAGTGGTGATGTTTGGTCACTAAAACACCTTAGCTACACTTAGGATGCCTAATGGAACAATGTTCATGTGGATCACCTTACCTAATTAAGCTCCTAAGTGATGACATGCTTAGTTTGACCTAGGAAGTACTTATGTGTGACCAATGTATGAAATGCTTGTGGTACCTTAGGGGTACCCTAAACATGTTTAGAATATCATATGGAACAACTTTGGTATTCATGACTTAGACCAATTTGGCCTCTAAGTCATGGTTAGTGTAATTTAACATTTTCAAGTTGTATGTTTGACCTATGTTGAACTATAGCACAGAGTGTTTGCATGGCAGTGCACATTTAAGCAAAGTTGTAGTACTTGACTAGAGTAACGACTTTTATTTTTGGATCAAGAGCTAATTTAGTGCCTAACATGGGCAAATAGGGCTCACAAGAGCCAACAAAATATTGTTTTCCGAACTTAGAAAAATTTCTAAGTCAAACTGATTTCACAGTTTCGATGTGTCCGACTTTGAGATGATGTAACTTCCAAACCATTGTGAATTAGAAGATGATTTCTAAAGCAATCTTGTAGCCCCTACATAGCTCTACAAAGTTTGTTGAAACATCTTGCACCAATTCACCGTGGATTAAGAGCAAAACCACCCTCAAGTCGTGCTGTCAGGCACCCCATCGGGCGTTGATGGCCGCGAACACCATGCCGTCGGTGGCCGACCGCATTAGGCCAAAGCCGCCGCATGGCAGACATACACCAATGACATCATGACCATTCAGGCCATGATGGGTAGAAAGGCACCCCACGCCTGCTGTTTCACCCCCAAGCCCTCACTCGCTCTCTGCTTTCCTCTCTGCGTCACTGAAGCGTAGCTCGGAGCTTGCTGCGCCACTGCACCACAGCCGCTCACCATTGACATAGCTTCACTCCTCAATCTATCTTGGCCATAGCTACTCTATCTCCACTACCACCTTCCTGACCCCTTGCTTCATCGTATTGCACCTGGGTAAGGCCGCATTTCATTTTCCGCTGCCGTGAGACCTCACCGGAGCGCCGCCGCACACTCGGCTTACTGTGACCCGGCCATTTCACCGCACCATTGCTTTTCTCTTCCCTGGTCCAGCACCACACTAAGTCATAGAAGCTCAGGTCAAGTATAGGTTAGATGCTACAGAGCAAGCGCACGGGAACACGCCGCCGCTCCCGCCGCGGCCGCCATTGCCGCCATGGTAGGCAAGCTCGCCGCTGCCAAGCTGGCCTATTGCCTTCCTCCTCTCTAGTGCACCTTAGGATGAGCAATCATAGACCTAGTAGGTGGCATGAGAGAGACCCATCTCTCGCTGCCATCTTGCCAGAATGCCAAGAGGGGCACCATGCTCTGTGCGTCGCCGCTGCGGCATGCACGTGGTCAGAGCTCACCGTCGCATCGCCGGATCCCTAACCACCCTAACTAGCTCTGTTGAAGCACCGTGGACCCATAGAGCTCATCACCAGAGCAAATGGTGGCCGAAGACCACTGGCATACCACCATGCACCCTTCGTCGTCCATCATTGCCGCCGGCGAGCATGCTCCAGTGGACCTCCGACCAAACCGAGGGTACCCCTGGGCGCGGGAGGTCATGGGGAGTGCAACGGTGGTGACCTCACCGCCGGTGGCTTCACTGTCGATGAGCAGTGGCCGTCAACAACCATGCCATGCCTCTATTTGACTGACAAGTGTGGTCCATTGACCTCTGGGTCCCACGCGTCAGTGGCTGTAGCTTTAGGTTTTGTTTTATTCTTTTCTAGAATTTTGTGCTAACTTTGGAAAATCATATCTAGAGCTAGGAGTGTCCAAATTGAGTGAACCAAATTTTGGTAGATTCCTCATGAAGTGTAGTATTTGATAAATGTATGAAATGCATTATTTCTAGTATTTTTCTAGGAGAATAAAATAGAGCTAGATAAATGTTTTTTGAATGTTTCCAATCTTGTAAAATGTATAACTTGAGCTAGGAAAGTGATAAAAATGTGATTCCAATTTTGTTGGTCTTGTCTTGTCATGTACTACTTGGGAAAAATATTGGTTGGATAGTGATATTGCTGGAAATAGGAGTTTGCCATTTATCTTGAATAAATGCTAGATTCTTGTGCTATTTTTCATGGTAAAAACATGTATCCAATGATCATGAAATTTATTACACAGTGTTCTTGTGCTATGATGAAGCTACGAAAAATATGAATTCTATTGTTTGGCACTTTTCAATAGGATTTCTTATTTATGTTATTATTAACCCTGCTAGCTTGTCATTTTTGCATAGGATGTTTTACTTGTTCAAATGCTATGAAATTTATACAGTAGCCTATTGGGGATGTGTATAAGCTATTGTAATTTTTGTGGAAATTTACTGTACACTTCTGCTATATGTTTGTTATTTTACCTAATTATCTAAATAAATTAATAAAGGCATGAAAAGAATTTATTTAGGAATGGCCACTATATTTTCTAGTACTCATTTGATGTATGTAAACTATTGGTAATATTGGTAGTGCTTAAGGTACCATTCATGTATGTAGTGAAATATTATTTTCCCTAAAATTCACTTATAGTGACTTTTCTGGACAGATTCTAGAGTTAAGCAAATTACATGGTGAAGATGTTGTTTGGTATGAATATTGTCTAAAATAAAGTTGTAGATAACTCACTTATATAGTTCATGTTAAATTTTCAATGCATTTTTCTAAATGATTTGTGAGTTATGACTATTCAAATTTAGTCTTCAGAACTAGTTGTTCTCTGAAATTTCTGGACCAGACTTGAGAAATGTGACTGTTTGACCTTATTAACTTAGGAACCATGCATAGATGATTAAAGATGAATTGTATCTAACTTAATAAACTTTCCATATTGTCTTGTTGCATGTATTTTGGGCCAGTACAACTCCAGTTATGAATTAAACTAGAAGCTGCTATCTGTAGCCCTAAATCTGTTGAATGCAGTGAATGACTTGATTGTTTTATATGAGTTGATGTGATGCTTTAGATGCTTAGGCTGATTAAGATAAGTTTTTAGTTGTAGGTGCTAGACCTCTTACTGAAGATGAACAACTTTACTTTAGGTTGTTAGATCTTGGTGAGTGTGTAGTTCTTGTTTTCAAGAAAAGATATGTACCTACTCAGTAAAGTAAATATTAATCTTGTATCATCATGTCATTCATGTGCCCATCTATACATGGTTGTACCTTTAATCATCACCTTCCATGTCTTATGCATTCATGACTCTTATGCTGTGCATATGCATGCAATAGCTATTTCAGAAGGAGTCACTCTTCTGGAATTCGAACAAGAACTTCCAGAGGAGCAGCAGCAAGTTTAGGAGCAGCAAGTTCAGGCAGGAGGAGTCAACGTAGAAGATCTCCTATGTTTTTACAACTATCACTTGCGTCCTTTATGTTTGATGCATTAGGTTATCAGAGTTGATTGGAACCACTTGTTGCATATATTATCCTTATCCAGATAAATATATCTTGAATCCTTGGTATGTCCAAGATCAAATATATGCTTAGCCTCGCTTATTCCGGTAAAAGTCAAGTGATTTCCTATCACCTAAAACATAGGTATATAACTGATCACGGTTGGCTATAATTGGCTATAAAAGTCAAGTGTTGATAAATAATAAGGAGACCGGTCGGGGTTGTGATAGAGAAGCAGAAGGCATAGAGGATCGATTCGCTGTATGTCCTCATGTCATGTTGAACGCATGCCTAGCGCTTAGTTGGTCAGATAAGTCATTCCGACTGTGAAGCCAAGTAGCTCAATTCAGGCTGGGCCCCAGTAAGTGAAAATGCACACACTGGAGGCAGAAAAGGGCGGGTTCAAGTCCCAATGTTCCAGGCAGATTGGTAGAATCTCTGAGGGTGTGGCGCTGATCGGACCCATTAAGTTGGTTCCTGAGTTGTACCAAAGGTGACCCGATACGACCCCGATGTAGGAGGTATGGGTTTGTGTTAGGAATAATTCCCCAGCTGGGTAGGAATCGATTCGAATCACCGTCTCTCCTGAATAGTGAGAACTTGACTGAGCAGCAGCAACGTAGAGCAACTTAATGGATACTTGATGGTTATGATGATGCTCAAATTATTCTTATAACCGGATATGGTTACTAATGCTTGTTAGCTTAATCAAGTAATTGCTCTAGTATAGGTGCTAATCTTGAGATGCTTAATTGAATAGATATCTAAATTGATGCTAGAGATATTAAATCTTTAAGTTATGTTACTTAAGCTTTTATGCAAAATGTTGTCAAGATAACTCCACCAATAAAGCCTTGCATATTCCTTGGTGTCCTATTATTTTTGGTTTATGACGGGTAAGTTTAGCTGACTACATTCTCGTACTCAGGGTTTATTCCCTCTTGTTGCAGATGACATGATGTACCACGGGTACTATAAGAACTGCCTTCATCTGCCATGGATGAGGACTAAACCATGGGACATGGTACTCCTGAGTTATCCCCTCTATTCTGCTTTTGCTAGAAATGACCGTGGCACTGGCATGTTTTTGAACTAAGTGTGATGTTGATGTTAAACTACTTTGCTTCTGCTATTTGAACTTGGTTTGTAATAACTATGTGAACTCCAATGTATGAGAGGTACTTGTGAACTATTTATGAACTGTGATGTAACATGTGACTGGTTATTTTGAATCATGTACGATCTTGGTTTGTATGTTGGTTTGTTTGAGATCTCTCATGATTTCACCGGATTACCAGGTTTATATGGGCTCAATTATGACAGTTTGATCGCTTTCAGTGATTGCTATTGTACTTGTGCTCTTATAAATTGGATGGTCCTGTTACATCACACGACGGACATGGACGCCAATGCCGCTGCGCTCCACCGGGAAGACCCGCTACCTAGCCTCCAAAAGGAAGCCTGAGCCACCATAGCACACTAGGGATCCTCCGTTGCTGCCACCGCCACTATCGCCACTGTCGCAAGCCCAATGGGCATGGATTTGTTTCCACTAGTAGGGGATAGGGATATATCCAATATATAAGTCAACCTATCCACATAGAGAACATATACTACTCCAAAGACATGTCAACACAACTAGGCATTTAGTGCAATGGTGAAGACGGTCTATTCCTTGCTCTGGGTCCTTGGTTTGACTCCTAGGTCTCATGATTTTTTGGGTTTGAATTTATTAAACCCTGGCAGCAACAAGTGACAACCAAGCCATCGGGTCCCACAGGTCAGATGGAGATGGAGAGAGGTCCCAAAGGTACACATGACACATAAGCCATCAGGTCCCAAAGGTCGGATGGTCCCATAGGTACACTAACACGCAAACCATTGGGTCCCATAGGTTGGATGGAGAAAGGGTCCCACTGGTACACATTGCATAAAGAAAGGATCGAGCGGAGACTTTTATGACAAACTATAAGCATCACGGATGAGTAACTGTAGGTCCTACAGGTACACATCGGATGGAGAAGGTACCATGTGGAGATCCATGACGAAGCGCCGTCATTATAGATCGAATATTGTTTGTGATAGATTAGTAATTAATTCAATGATGAAGCACTGTTCATCATAGTTCTAAATAAGATCGTCACAGACGAGCAGGAACTGTTGCGCGAGTGATCTGTGATAAAATGCTATGTTGTTCTATGATGTTTCTTTGTGACAATTCCTGATTTCATCATAGATAAGGGGGGCTCAAGGTTCGTCATGGTGATCTATGACAAAACCAAAATTTTCGTCATAAAAAGTGATTTTTATGACGGTTTTGGATTCGTCATTAAAAATTTTGTCAAAGAAGTGGATATTCCTAGTAGTGTGTGAAGTCATTAAGGGTACAGGTGACCCAAATCCTCTCTGAAATACTCAAGTCCTCACTCTTGTTCGAGTGAACTTCTAAGCTATGGTCTCGCTAGCGCTGTCTAGCATGACTGCTTCGGGCAACCTCTCGGTTAACAAGGTCTTCGATCGAGAACTGCGCCCAAACAACAAGCATCAGGAACCCATCACCTGACAAGATCACGAGATGAAGGAATTGAACTATCATGTTCTCATCACTGGGAACATCCAGCAGCATAGGCTTCTTGAACTGCCTACACGAGGTTCCAAAACCATGCTCAAAGGGGGCATACTCCACCTTCAGTCCAAAGTTGCCGACCATTGAGATCGTCCTAGCTGACAACTTGTCATCGGCAGGCCTAGGCGACCCAGAGCCCTCAGCACTGCGAACAACTTGTGGTAAGCCAATTTCACATAAACTAGGGCCATGACTGGACAAGGGAAACTGATGTACCTGGCACTACCAATGCCTACGCTTAGCATTGCCTCTTCTTCTTCCTCTCGGAGGCTTCACCCACCTTGTTAGTGCTTGCGGACTATGCCACAGCCCTACGCCTCCTCGTCTACATGCTTGAACCCACCGTGCCACGACCAGCATGGCTTGGGTGAGGGGTCGGGACGATGGCACTCAACTCCTCTCAAAGTGTGGACATCTCACCATTACTGGTGGATGCATCCACACCATCGGTCCTCCACTCTTGGACCTTTTATAGTGGGGCCCTAGAGCGGTACTTCCGTCGATCCTGCAAAACAGAGCAAGTTACATGAGGAAATTAGAGTAGGTTGTCAACTAGTCACCAAACAAGTGACACCATACTGAGTTCTCATCGTCTTTTAGCTTCAAGCTTAGGGGCTCCACCAGACGGTCTTTGCCTAAGAGCTAGGATTTCGGACCCAGCACCCTATTGACAATAACTAGCACCTAAAGTGTGGTCATCGGCTCGATGGGCTCCCCCGATGGACTGATGGTGTCAGGATAGTCGGACATCAGGGATGGCCATTCCCTCAGGGGCTAGATCCATCTCTGAAAGAAGGCCGCTAGGCAAGCCAGATTGGTAACCCCTTCCCTCCGGTGATAATCCTACAGGTCACTCTTGAGTTCATCCACTTCTTCCTGCTAAGACTCGGGAACTACCTCTTTCTCTACCAATGGTAGAGGAGGTGGGAGCTTGTGGGAGAAGGCCGGGGCAGATCTGTCATAAACATAAAACCACTTCTTCACCCAATTCTGGATGTTGGAAGGGAGATTTGTCGAACGCCTTGATCCAAACGCTGTCGGTGACCTTTTGGTCAGATTGAGGAAGGACATCAAAGCGACGACAAAACAACACCCAGTGGGGTTCGATCCCTGCAAAATCTTCACATTCAGAAATAAACATCACCAGAAGCATGATCCCATTCAGGGTTAGGTGGTGTACATGCATGTTGTGGGATTGAAGGAGATTTCGGATGAACCAGTGGATGGGCACCCCGAATCCACAACAAAAGAAGTTGACAAATACTACAATCTTGCCAGAGTCAGGGGCAGGCACATCCTGGCCAAGGGCATACCAGTAACCCAAAAGCTCCCTTGGTGCCAGGAACCCACCAACCACAAGATTCTTGATATCCTCCTCCATCGCCATCGACACCTCCCATGGAGAACTAGGGATGGGACTCCGTCCCCCTTGCTCTTCGAGCTCATATCTTTTCACTTACTAAACTAATGGTTTTGGTTTTTTTGCCTAGGGTCTTTCTCAGCACCATGACTATGACTGCTGGGAGTGAGATCTAGATGTGATGACGTCTGCTAGGTCAAGGTAAGCAAAGGAGTGAGCACTCCTACTTTTGTCGGTGGTGGCAAAGGGACAGACCGTCGCCACCCTCGGTTAACTTATAAGGGCGGCTATTACTAGTCCAAAACCCTTATAGACCCTGGGCTTGAGCACCAAAATTGGTGGTGAAACCGGGTGGACCAACATTTGGGCCCCATCAAAGCCTAGCATAGCCCACCAAAGCAGCAAGCGCAGTCGGTGATTCCAGCTCAGAATCGTGAAAGCCAAACCCTGCCATTTCTAGAGTGAGGGGGATGTTCGGGGGGTCACCAGCCAATCCTAAAACCTCTGGCCTCGAGGCTAAGTAAATCCCTCGAATGCTCGAATGGGCTCCAAGTACTTATTTCAGCGGATGTGTGCCCCTCTGGGCAAAACTGGAAAATTGGTCAGCGCATGGTTGCAACCAAAGTACGAGCTCCTAAAATCTAGAAAAAGAGTTTCATGACGTGCCCCAGCTGGTTAGGCTTTATCCTACCACTTTCTAATAGCGGATGTCACCTGTTCTACACATTATCAACTCGACAGAATAGCATACACCAAAGCCCCAGAGGTTTACATGTGTTCGCTATTCACCCAAGTAATCCCTAAGCTCTCGAGATTGCTGGCTTTAGGAGCCACGAACGACCACGCCTAATTGGAGCTGAATTTCATTTTGAATCGTTTGCATAACTTGTAGTTATACTAACTACCCATCGGTTTAGGAAGGGGGCCCGTAAAAATGCAAGGTCAGGTTTGACTAGACGAAACTACCTGATCTGATCGGGACATAGGTAGTAGTGTTCAAAATCAACAAAAGTCATTCTTTTTCGATTAAACCCTGCTGCCTTTTACATCATCTGGTTTACAATAACCAAAATCTATTAGAAACTTGCTACAGCTATCATAAGCCTTCGAAGTATAGGTTTGACTTCGCCACCAAAGCGATGGACATCTCATGAAGCGTAGAAGTTGGACGAAGGAGCACCGCGACCCTCACCCTACCTTCAACCTTCATGATCATGGACGATGCTTTGAAGAAGCTTCTGGGAGTCACATCTCACAGAACTTCCTCTAACATCCAAGAGTAGGAGGAGCCCCTTGAGGAGGGTGACTCGCACCATCTTCTACGGCATCAGGCAGGAGCGAATGATGTTGATTCGGCTATGCCAGGCCTATGAATCGATAAATGAGAGCACCTAGGTCAAGATCTATGAGCTAAAGGGTTTCCCAGGGACAAAATAGGCCTCTGAATCACAGCAAGCCACCCTCGTTTGCTCAGACCACCAATGGTATTGTTCCTCCCCATCTTTGCAAAACTTCCTCTAACACCCAAGGAGAACGGCCACCGCTAGGCCGCTGTGGAACCCGATGTTGAAAGCCCTCTCCCAGTGTTGGCGCGACTGCCAAAAATCACCATGAACCATGGCACACAACTAGTGTCTCCACTCTCACACTCTGCCTAAGGCTAAGGGATTTGGAGAAGAAAGGAGGGGTGAGACTCACCGGCCTCCCTACCCCCGCTAAAATAAGCGCCCTGAGGACGGTGGTGGGGGAGTGGGTGGTTGGCATTAAAAATGTGCTCAGGCATTAAGAGGGTTCCACAAAGCAAAAGCATGGGAAACAAAATGGTTCGAGTTCGTAGGCACCACTATCCTTATCTTCTATAGGATTCAATGATGCACATATGATGTGTTCAAACAGGTGGGAGACTTCCACCCGAAGGAATCCCGAAACTCAGGAAGGCATTACTGCTAGTCAGTACAACATGCATAGTCATCTCGATACTCGAGAACTTCTAATTGTATTCCAACATCTCGATACCCGAGGAGTGCTCATCGTGACCTACAGTAGTCAAGCGTTACAGGGACTCATAGCACCCGAAGGATTGTACAGCTCTACAAGCCCGTCATTAAATCGTACGGGGGCTACTGTTAGAGATATGGGCCCGGGGTACCCTCACTGACCATATATCTAGCCCATCAGCGGAGGATGACTGAGGATGAAGCCCATGAGTACTAGGCGCAACTGCCAACCTAGAGATCATGATGCATCAAGGATATCTACCACCATCACAGCTATGGTAGGATTGAATTGATTTGTTGTAAGAAACTCAGAATCCAATCTGTAGCGCCGATCGTCCTTGCCATAACCCTACCCCTCTGCCTATATAAAGAGGGGTAGGGACCCCGCAATCGTCATGTCCACTATGACACCATCACCTCATTCCAATCTACCTTGTAACTAGGAGCAACAACCCCTGTAACCGAGCATACGAATACAAGAAGTAGCAACTAGACGTATAACTTTTACTCGCTTCCTGGGGGCTCAAACCAGTATAAATCTCTATGTCTCATGTGCAACCATCTAGATCAATCTATGCAATCATGTTGCTAGGCATTGCTAGAGCTAAACAATCTGACAGAATGGGAGCAAAAGTCATCTGAGGCAAGGATCCCAATCCTAATGGAGGACGAGGATGGGAACACACTCGTAGAATGCCATAGATAAGAGATGATGGATGAATATGTTTGGTCTATGGACATTCTCGATGGACCAACTTTGGAGTTCAAAAAGGAGGATCATGTGGACGAACATCAAAGCTACATTCTAGAAGAGCCACAAGATCCATGCTTTTGTGAGAAATCTCCAGATTCAATCTTTCCTTCTACCAACTGCACCTACGAGAGTTGCAACCATCCTATGCTTCTCTTTTATCAAATCCTCGAGAGGATAGTTGTGGATGCTTTTGTCTATCATAAGTATTCCAAAGCTCGTAGTTGCCTTGGCGCAAGTTCTACAGCTGAAACTACAAAGGTCGAGCTTATGACTTAAAATAAAGCACTACCAGGAGATAACCCATTAGCGTGCTATTTTCAATCCAATAAAGTTTGTTTAGTTTCTATCATCATAAAAATAAAGTAATATCAGTAGTAATAAATAAAAATAGTTTACCTTTAAAGATTATGCTTTTCCCTTTAAATAAAATAGAGCGAACCTAATGAAGATTGAGCTTGATTGTTGCACCGGCCGATGTGGTCACACATCGGTCGAGTTTGTAGTATCGCCTTGCACTAGTTTTTGTTGCAGATATCAAAATCATGAATCAAGACTTTTTGGGCAAGCATCATAAGTGACATCAAGAAGAAGGAATTCAAGTCAAGACAAGGTACAAATGTGCAATTCAAGAGTGAAGCTAATCGAGCATGGAGAGCATGGAAGCAAAAGTGATGGTCCATTCAAAGTCATCATCATGAACCATCATGCTTCAAAACAACAATGGTAACATCTCTAAGGCATGTGGTTAATGTTTAAATCATTACCTTTGACCCGATAAGCATGAATAAAAAAAGTATTTGATATGATTGAACTTGTTTAGTTTTGCTAACATAATGTTCAAGATTAGATTTTCAATCATGCCTTCTTTCTATTCATAATCAGAGCCAACTCTTTTAAAATCTTGTCAACTTGAGCAGTAGAAGTGTGCCCAAAATGTTTGTGCACATGATCTTTTATCTTGTCTTGACTTAATCCAACATAGGAAGAGTGTAGATCGAGATGCTAAAATTGAATGATCATGTTTTGTCTTTACATTCTCATCTCTAAAACTAATGCTTAAACATCAACCTCTTCTTATGCAACCTATTGTCAAGTTGAGTTTAGATAAATTTTGCGACCTTATAAACTAGTGGCACTTCAAAGATTTGAACTATCTCCTTCGTAAATACCCCTTTCTACCTTTTTGTGAAGAGACACATGGAGCTATAAAAAAAGTTGGACACATGAAGGTCCAAGTAAAAAAACAAAAAAAATATGGGCACATGAAGGTCCAAGTATATTAAAAATATATTATATATAAAAAAATAACAGTTCCATGATCTCAAGCATTATCTTGTGGGGGTCAATCATAAGGAGATCTACTCACCACATTGCTTTGGTATGATGAATTGCACGTATCACATACTTTCAATGTGAGTTTATTTCCACCTTTTCCATCAAATATCATTTCTTACAATGATTAGCTTGAGAAGTGTCACACCCTTCACTAGGAACATTGTTTAACTTAACAATATACATGACAAAGGTATGTTTCTCCTTCAACTCGATTTCCATTTTGGCATGATAAATGTTTAGGCGCTTTTGTTTCAATTCCAATCATGCTATGTGCCTCTGCTTGCTTTTTCAATCAGAGGAATAAAGTTTTGGTCACTAGTACATTTGTACTAGTAGAACCATGTTGTTGTCACTCTTTGTGTCTTCGAATAAGCACAGATGCCGAAGGAACAAGTGTGGGGTTGGGCAACCCAACCCCAACTTAAGAAACATCTCCTCTAGTGAAAAACACCAAGGGTACACATAGAAGCACTTCACACATCAACATCAACTCTCTAGACTTCATCTCTATATGAGGCGCTGGTTTGTATCTCGGTACCCCACTCCTACATTTATCTCCTTAAAAATGAATGATTAAAAAGCCAATCCTTTCATGTTATTAAAACTTGATGAACTTTAAAACATGACCCCATGATTTGATCATGACTTATCTTATGAGATTGGCTTGCATAATCTTTTTTCCCTGTCTTTCACTTAATGGTTGTGGGAACCTTACTCAATTAGGATAACATTACCTAAGTTGCTATGAAGAGTGATATAGTGATGACAAGACTAGTCCCTCTTTCTAATCAAGTGTTTTGGAGACTTTTGTTTTGAACAAAATTTAAAACCATGGCTTCTAACTCCTCTATGGCATAAATGTCCTACCAGAGCCATATGTTTACAAACCCATAGATTCTTGCTGCTTAGATTTTGTTTTGAGTTTTGTCAAATCATTTGACCCTAGTGAGTGATGCACCGTGCTTACATGATCAAGATCACATACACTCCACCCATATATGATTTACTCTTACACTTAGAGTAAGCAAAAACATGCTTTCCACACTTGTGCTATGCTCTTACACTGAGAGCTAGCATAGACACACCTTTCCATCTATCCACAAACATGCCTTTTTCACCTTTCCACAAAATAAAGACTCCATGTATTCAAGATCTATCTCCATTCTCCATACAAGTCTGAAAAAAGAGACATGGGCTATATGTTATGAAAGAGAGAGAGAGAGAGAGTTGAAAAAAGAGAGAGTTGGAAAAGACGAGTGAAAAAAATGTTGAGCAAAAAAATGAAAAAAGAGGATGAGCATCAAAGATAGCCCATGATCTCAGTCATCTAGATTTGGAGAGAGAATCTTTGAGGAGTCAACCTTTCATGTTTGTATGTTATTTTCCTCTATGGATCCGTGCTTTGACTTTACAATATAAACATTCTAAGTATGACTTTCAAGTTTTTTACCCAAAACTCCACATAAGCTATAGTTATAGGGCCTTGAGGCAAAGTAAGATCTTCATGAGGACACATACACAAATATCATTGTGTGATTTGAGAGAACCATATGAGGAGTAACATGAACTATGTTTTGTTTTGAAAGATATTGTCAAAAGCTCCAATCTTACTTGAGAAGGAGAAGTGATCTATGCCTTCAAGTTAGAACTGTTCCATTTCTCAACCACCCAAGGTGATTTCTAGCCATTTCAAAACCCATAGGTATGAGTATGTGACTTGGAATATCTTTTATGCTTGCATCATATCATAAGAAAATTGTGTATCAAATCCACCTTAATCTTTGCTTAGTTCTCTTTGTTGTTCGAATCCTTTACTCGGGACGACCAAAGGTTCAGTGTGGGGGAGCTTGTTGACGGTCCTTAACACCTCATTTTAAACCTTCAACTATGACTAAATTGGTCATATAGATGACATAAACCATAGTCATAGGGCTTATTTCTAACCATTTCCACAAGTTGTGATGACTATGTGAGTGTAGGAGCAAGAAGGCCATATACATGCAAAAATACTTCATCAAATGCTGATTTTGACAACACCATGTCGAAGAGCATGTCGAGATATGTGAAATTGAGTTTTGGTTCAGCCAATTCAGAGTCCGGATGACAAAGTTATGGCTTCTGGAAGATCGCTAGACAAGTCAGGCTGGATTTGGACACAGGGTGGCACGGGGCGGCGTGGACTGAGGCCGACCAACCTAGACTTGTGTCGAATGGCCATGAAACATTGTCTAGGGCCTCTACACTCAACCAGGAGCCCATGAAAAGCCTTGTTCATCACATTGATCACATGGGGGGTTGGAAAAGCCCAGACAGTGTGCCCCAATCCAACATAAGCAAAGATGTGTCCATATCTGGAGGAAGGAAATTCCGATTTGCACCAAACTTTGTACGCATGTGCTGAAGGACCATAGATGAAGTGAATTGACTTAAGGTCGATAGTAAAGGGCCATAAGCCACTCCAGGCAATGGCACAAGGGTGCCGACCGGTGGGCCACTTTCACCAAACAGACTCATCTTTGGACAGCATGCACACTACCATAAGTAAAGCAATGTGGTGCATCCATTTATGGTTGTTCTAGGTCGGTTGGATAGAATGGTGGAGAAGGATGATCATGCAGATCATTGACGTGGTGATGGAATAGCCCCTACTCCACCTCAAGCTATAAATGGGACCCTATTGACGATAGTTAACAACCATTATAAACCGTTAATATAACATGTATAAGGGCATAAATACAATCACTAATGAAGGTTTAGGGGTTTAAACCAACAAATTCCACGAGTTATGGTGAATCTATATTTTCTACAGGGTTTATCCAGAAAACCATCAAGGTGGACCTACATGTTAGATTTAATTGTGCTTATCCGTAGTGAAACAGACACCAGATGACTCTAGAAGACTCAGGAGGACTCCACACTAAAGCGGAGGGCGATACGCTGCCAGGTGGGGCTGGCTGGCCCCACCTATAAGCTTCTCGACCCCTAGGGCCTATCTATCAACCCCTCATTGTTATGTTGGTTCTCTATCGCCTCCTAGGTTGCATCTACGCTATCCTTTAAGTCGTTTAATCCAAGGGCTCACGTTGGATGCTCCGGCCAATATATATCATCCCCTGCCCCCCTGGCATATGGCATAAGTCATTTGAGAAGACAAAAACCCTAATCATCCTTAGAGCTCCACCATATTCTAGGGCATAGCTAGTTAGGCTAGGTCTAGAGGGAGGCAAGCAGGCTTCGTTTGGATTCCCGATCTTGTCAAGAGCGTGGTTTGATATAATCTTTGTACCCCTCTCTCTTTTGCATCTCCATTACTTTTATATGCTAGTTACAATTGTTATGACTATTAGTATTCATCTTATGCATGTTCTTCGTTATAATGTTCATGGTCTACTTTGATTATATGCTTAGTATAGTTGGATTATCATTATGTTCATGCATAAGTTCATATAGCGCTCACTCTAAGGATTCATGGGTGGGTGGTCGATATTGTGTAAGCATGGTGCTTATACGTTGTTTACCTATGGATACACCCTATATTCTAGGTCATGTGGTAGATCACGGATGTGACACTCAAGTTGAGTCCTATGTAGTCCAGTCCCCGAATATAGGCGCCATAGCGTTCGGTTACGAAGGAAGAGCAAGCTCTGTTCTTAATCTTCCTGAGTAATATCCCCTATGTGTAGATATGACGATGATCTTAGCAATAATTACTAGGTATAATTGCACTAATCAATGTATGCTTTGACTTGTAATTAAGAATGACTTAGGAATTATTCTTCTAATATTCTTCCTGACCATGCTAATGCCATAGAAAGGAGTACTCTGAGTGATTTATCATTATCATTGATCAGTACTCATCATATATATATCTTATCCTATGACTTACCCCTATTATGAGTAGAATATTGGTTATGGTTTACTTCTCTTTAAATAGTATAAGTTATCAATACATGTCCAAGCTAGACCTTCCCTATGGTAAAAATATAAATAACGATACTTGGAATACTCTTGGGTAAAATGCTACAATGGTACATTATCTGTGCTACAATGGATTTATCTATTTGCCATATCTAGTGTCAACATGCATTTCAATCCTTCTAGGCACTTAATACTATTCTGCCTTTTGCAGGTACTTCTCCTGTTGGGCCGTTCAGTCGCCATGGTCAAAGCCGATGTCATGGTGCTTCTCATTGCCGTGTGTCTCAAAATTGACTTCTTTCCTTTGGCTGCCATTCGATTGGCCTATGGGAGGTTCAGATGACCTTGGTTTCTGCCTATCATGTCTGAACTAAACTTCCCTATTCGTTGGTGTTGACGACACTTCTGTTGGTACTATGTGGTGGTTGGAAACATGTGGCTTGTCTATGACTTGTCCATTGCCATGGGGTTGATACACTATTGAACTTATTCATTAGATTGCTGTGTCCATGATAGTTGGTGCTTATGGCTGACCTTCCATTGCGTCACCTCTATTGATGCTCATACCTTGAGGTTGCATAATAAGGCCAAGTTACTAGGGAAACTCTACCGAAAGTTTTCTTCAAGACGAGATAAGAGATAAGGGGCTACTCTTAGATTTATAGAGAAATTGGAGACCACGGATGAGATATGCTTCCAAGGATAAGAGAGATAGGGTCTTGAAAGATTAGGAGGGTCTATCAGAAGGACTAGAATCGTTCTCATCGAACTTTCAAACATGATGCTTCTAATACATAGGGTGCCTTACTGGAATCTATTACTCCTCACTTAGGTAAGCTAGGACATGATTACTAGTCCAATTCCTACAACAACACTAGTGGACTTCTCTATTTTCTTTCAAAAGAAACAAAACCCTTTGGACACCTCATTCATATTAGGGAGTTTGGGGAAGAGAGGCTAGATCAGTCTAGAGAAAAGGGTTATAATACCTTAGGGTTTCAGCCTATAGCATAGAATAAAGTTTTAAAGTCGAAGGCTTGAGTATACGTCAATTGGGTTGATCGATGCTTTGTATGAGAACCGTAAGTGTAGGTCAATCAACTGCTCTGATACCTGTCCCCTATCACACGCTAGCAGCGGTGGGATGGGGGCCATTGCTCACAGGCCCCTAGGAGCGTAGTCAGCAACTCCTCTTTAGAATCTTTGCATTGAGTTACAGACACATACCTGATACAAGGCATACTGAACAACTCAATTACATACGCACTCTAGTCTTGAACACATAGCTAAAACATCATTGATGATAAAATAGATTCAAGACAAGAAACTACTATCAACACTAACACTCTACTTAACCACTGCCTTTACTCTAGGTTACATCTCCTTTCACTCTTCTACTTATTGGGTTACACGTAGCTCATTTAGAAAATAGCCTTCCAATGTCTACTAACCGTGGCATTCATCGGAGCAAGTCTCAGAGGAATGCCTTGCCTACCTGCAAAACAACTTAATGGCAACACCATGAGTACATTTTGTAAGAGAGAATGCCAAATAAAACCATGGCATTCATCAGAGCAAGTCTCAGAGGAATGTAGGACTTAATTCCAACATATATTATTTGGTGGATGCAAGAGAGAATATCAGGCATTTGAACATTTTGTAAAAAAGCAATGGCATTTGTTAAAGGTATGATATGCTATGCTCGATCACCAGAACGAAAGTGCTTAAATAATACCAAGATTACACATCAATGCTCATAGCCCATTTACAACGCTACCATGGGTATAGAAAATAGGAACAACCAAAGGTTTCGTCCTGAGGGACTATAGGCTTTCAAACTTTACGTAGAGGGTACAACTGTACCCACACGAAGGACATGACTATTGATGGTCATTAACATCAATCATAAACCATCAACATAACTTGTATAAATGCATAAAAATGATCACCAATATAGGTTTAGGGGTTTAAAATAACAAATTCTATGACTTTTGGTGAATCTGTGTTTTCAGCAGCGTTTATCCAGAAAACCGTCAAGGTGGACATATTTGTCAAAGTAAATCGGGGGGCTGGCTAGTAAACAACTCCAGAAGGTTCCAGAGGACACCACACCGAAGAAGACCATGAGACGCTAATAGGGGGGCTGGCCAGTCCCACCTATAGGTCAACAGGTCTGTGGGCCCCTTGGTCTACCTCCCCTTTGAATGTTGGTTCTCCACCGCCTCCTAGGTCGCATCTATGCTATTTATTCAAGTTAGTTTGATCCGAGGGTCCTGAATTGATTTTACCCCCTATATATGTGGCCATGCACCCCCTTCCCTGAGGCCATCCTGAAACCCTAATTCATATTCTCCTCATGAGGATTAGAGCTAGCTATTAAGAGAAGATTAGCCCTCCATAGGATCTAGTCTTATAAATAGAAATAGTGAGATAAAGAGTGAGGGAAGAGTTTGGAGGAGGTGCCGGCCTGTTGGTGCTCTCTCTATGGCTTGTACCTTGGCGGATCCAAGTTCTACTTGAGCTTGCTTCTAAGATTTCTCTGGTAATCAACTTCTGATTCAAGTAAGCATCTTGTTTATATTGTTCATCAGGATCACGACTCTTTTGAGTGCTTTATTCTCTTCCTAGGGGGAGTAAAGTATTAATCATAAGTGTAAGTGTGGTGCTTAGACTTGGGTTAATTGTGAATGCACCCTGCATTCTGGACTGGTGGTACATCGCGAAGTAGCATTAGAACGCAAGTGTGACACATCAGTTGAGTCCTCTATAGTCCAACTCCCATTTATAGGCTAAGTAGAACCCGGTTACGAAGGAAAGCATCCTCTGCTGGTGTCTTTCCCTAGTAATGTCCCTAGTTGAATAGTAGAAGACATAGCTTTTCGAAGTCAAACTAGAGAACCTAGTTATCCTCTCTATGCTCTTGTTTATCCTAACCTTGTTGCTATTCCCTGGTTAAGTTAGATTGTAGTTAATCTCACACATTTCCCTAGGGATACGATACATGGAATACTTCCCGACGAAAGCTACAACGTTATCCATGCGCTTGCGGATTTATCTGTGTGCAGGAAAATATACCAACAAGCATTCTAGCACCATTACTGGAGAAACGGTTGCTAAATTAACTACGAGCCTAGCTTAGCCTCCTATCTTTTATTCTATCTTTTGTTTTAAATTTTCTTTTAGCATGGATAACACACCTATATATCAATATGCTAAACTCACAAGCGTAAGCCTAAAAGCTACCAAAATCTTCAGATCCTATCCTAACACTTGGCTATGAGCTACGCCTATGTTTAATAAAACTAATTCAGGAACAATCCTTCTCGGGAGAAGGCAACAAAAACCCATACTCACACCTATGGGAGTTCGCATAGACCTGTGCATGCTTGCGTATCACTGGCATGTCTGACGAAACCTTAAGATAGAAGTTGTTTATGTTCTCTTTGATGGGAAGAGCTAAAACATGGTATAGTTGAACCGTAGGAAGTATGCAAGGAGATTGAGAAACGTTATGCTCTCAATTTTGTTTCCCATCTCTAGAGTGGTTAGCCTTTGGAAAGAGGTTCCAAATTTTAGACAACTAGAAGAAGAATCTCTTGGCACATATGGGATCATTTTAATGCCCTCATCATCACTGCCCCGAACCTTGCCATTCAAGACCCAGCACTCCTTCAACATTTTTATATGGGTCTTAGAAAGGATTCCATGCAATCCCTTGATCAAGCCTCAAGAGGAGCTTTTCTTCATTTGTCTGCTACTAAAGCAAGGTCTATGCTTGATAGAATTAGTGGAAAGACTCCCTACACTAGCATTCATGATGAACTCCCTGAGGAAGAGAAGGAATCATCTCTCGAACAAGAAGAGGAAGTTTTGATAGTCAAATCACAACCACTCTAATCCCAAGGTTTAGCTATCAATCCGGAACTATCAAAACCCAAAAATCCTCCAAGGGAAGAAGAAATTCCACCTTTGGAAATCCCTATTGAAATTAAGGATGATCCTTTTTGTACTCATTTTTGGGAAAGCTTAAACTTCCAGTTTCATAAGAGATCTTCGAGCGAATATAATTCAAATCCTCTCAAGAAGAGATCTCTTAGAAAGTGTCTTAAATCAAATCCCTTTGGGGGACATCTAGAAAAACTCAATGGTGGCATGTCAAGTGATGCCATAGAAGGAGAGCCGAGCCATCTAGAAGCCAATACTATCTTCTCCCCTTCTATTCTTGCAACTGATATAAGTTTTAAACCCATCCTTGACCCCAATGAATCCCCTGATGCTGTTAGTCCTAACTCTCTTGAGGATCCTAGAAATCCATTAAGACATCCAAAGCATAGGAGTCATGAAGACTATGAAGATGACCATGAAGAGCCACGATAATGGCTGGAGGATGTTAAGAATTCATATGCCATTGAATGGATGGACAAGGTAGAATCCCTAAGGATGGAACCCAAACTTGATCCAAACGGTGAGCTTAAGACAATCCCCTTAATAAACATGATTCATCCAAGTTTGGAGGAGACCTTAAACAAGATCAACCGGAGAGTCACCAACCCAAGGGAAATTTTGGACATCCATGAAAAATCACCCATGGAGCTTGAAAAGGAAGATGACATAGATGACAAATCTCCTAAATCAATTGGTCTCTCTAACATTGCCACACACGAGATCTTCAACCCTCTCATACTCCCTGTTCATAAAGACTTTGAAAGGGTGGTTGTTGATGCTTTCATTTATCATAAATATTGCAAATCTCGTTGACATGAATCTTGAGATAGGCACCCAAAGAAGGTTGGTGTTGGAGGGGAACCACTTCACCATTTAGAAATACAATTTGAAGGTTTTCCAAGGATGAGCTTTTGTCCTAAAACAAGCACTTTTGGGAGATAACATGAGCTTTCACCTTTTCCTGTAATACCCTTATGAAATGAGCATAGAAATATAATAGTGAAAATATTCCTTCGGGTATTCTTGTCACTAACCATTCCAGGTTTGAAGCAAGAAAAATGAAGGATGACGATGCAAGTATGACCAACCCATCATCATGCAGCATTGAATCACATCCATCCAAACTTGATTTTGCCTTGCAAAATTCAAGTCTGGGGGATGAACTTCTCTGAAAAATCTTATGCCATGTTGCCAATTTTGGTTGTCTCTACCTTCAAGCCATGCTCAATTTGCTAAATAATAATCATGCTCTTTCATCTCCATTTGAATAAATCTCAATAACGCTTTCATGCTACCTTTGTTTGCTATAGTATATGCATAGGTTTTGAAGTATTTTCATACAAATTTTAAAGTAGGCATGGTGCTTAGTTTAAACTGTTTACCTGAATTAAATTAGACAAGGTGTCTAGTTTGATTCTTGAACCAAAAGGTGTGCTAATTTTACTTCCATAGGCTTTTAAATTAAGTGTGGTTCTTCGGTTAAAATACCTTCCTAAATCAAATTAGATGTGGTGTCTAGGTTGATTTTTGAGCCGATAGTATAAATTAGTAGATACTAGATACTATGTTGGACTAACCCCTATAGGAAACCCTCAAATTCAATTTGGGTAAGTCATGAGATGGATTCAAATTGAAGATGAAGCAAGGCACAACATTTTAAACATGGGATAAAAGTTCTATGCTAATTAATATGTTAAAACCAACTCTAATATAGAAATATGATCTTCAGCCCTATAACAACACTACCTCTGCCTTGAATTTTTTGTACAATCCTTCGGGTATGTGTTGTTCACTAATCCTTTGTTGACATAAAATAATGAGTGAGGCAGAAGGCCCAACGAAATGTCAAAGATCAAAGAGCAAAAAGATGGCATAACAAAAGGATGAGAAAGAAAAGGTGCAATCTAGGAAACAAGAAGCTCATGAATAGCTCAAGCTACGAGGCTAGCCAAACAAGGAAAACTTCAAGCAAAATGGGAGGACCATGACAAGTCATCTACCCTTCATCACATGGTGTCATCACATTCCAATGACAAAGGTAACATACTAAGGTAAATGGTCATTACTGGAAAAAAAAGTTTTTTCCTTGATTCTGGTATGCACATAAATAAGAATAAAACATGTTTGGTCGACAACTTACTTGGTCCAACCTGATTAACTCAACATGTTTAATTCTTTAAGCTTCTTCCTAGCACCACTTTCTTGACCTCATAGTTTTAACCAAGTAAGCTGAAAAGTACACACCTTATCTCTAGGATGATAGTCATAATCCTATAAAGATTAATACCTTATGGACAATCCTTCCATAGGTTAAGAAACTCAACCCTTTTGGCCAAATATGCTTAAATGCTACATTCATGCCCAATCTTTTGTTCTTACCACTGATGTTATAATTGAACAAAGCACATAACATCAACTTCATCTTGCTCAATGTGCCTAAGGATAGACAAGAATAAGTAAAGTTTTGGTTATGTTGTTGTTTTCCCACCAACAGAGCCCATGCACTTGATCTCTACCTTGTCTTTATGAGCAGGACACACTTCAAGCAAAGTGTGGGAGAAGTTAGCCGATCCCTCAATTTCTACATGTGTTATGAACCTATCAAACCAAAATCCAAACTCAAAAACAAGACGGTTTGGTAGAAGGAGAACTCCGGTTCGAATAGCTTACAACACCGAACCCTCACCGAAAGAGCTAGCTTGGGGGAGAAGCACTCCTGAGTATCCAGGTAAGTATTCTTTCCCTTTTGTTTTAGTTTATGTTTCTTTTAAATAGTTACAAAAATGATGAATGAAAACAAAATAAAAATTTATCTTTGCATTTATAGTAATAATGTGTGATCTAGTAAAATTGAAAATAAAATAAAAAGGTGTGTCTAGTTTGATTTAATTTGTTTTTAAGAGTTGTTAGCAAATAAAGAGGACTCAGAATAATCTCTTAAATAGAAATGATGAATAGTTGCTCTGTTGTAATTCCTTTCAAGTACCTAGTTTTTAGCCTTGAATTCTCTCGAGTTTTGGATAAAACTGCTTTGATATAAAGATTTACTCTGAACTTGAAACTTGTGGGTAACATATACTTGATCTAGGTCTAGGTAATTGACGGATATGATGAGAAGGTTTGAGCTACTGTTTATCTTATTCCAAGTGACACTAAAGTTCTAGAGATTTACTTTTTAAAAAACACAAAAATGCTACATGATGAGTTCCTGTATGACAAAGCCTGAATTCGCACCAAAGCCATGCATGTTATTTAGGCTAGGAAAACTTCCACATATGTGCTGCTTATATTGCATTGAGTTTTGTCAAGCTTTGTTGACCCTTATGAGAGGTTTGTCATGCTCTTAAAATCAAGATCATGTACACACCACATATACCTGTTGCTCTTACATTGGGAGTACGCAAAAACATGCCCTCTATCTAGATCCACCCAAAAATGTTTTACTCCTACACTGAGAGTGAACACAAAAACATGCTTGTTAGGTTTTCCATCCATCAAATAAATGCTCCAAATTCTTGTTGCTACCTCTCAAAAGTTTTGTTGCAGAAAAGAGGCATGGGCTATGCAAAAGTTATTCATAAAAAAAAGAGTTCAGAAAAAATGGACAAGCGTCTGAGATATCTAAAATAATGGGTACTTAGATGCCCGCTTGAAAAAAGAGAGCGATGAATAAGATAGCCCCTGTTCTCTAGCAAATGTTTCCAAGTTTCAAAAGAGGGATAGGTTTCAAAGGAGCAAAGTAAAATTAGGTTAGCCACTATATATATATCCACCATATATCCACACAGATGCACATCTTGATTTGATTGTATGACTTAACTCTCTTTGGATCCGTTGTTTGACTTTACAATATATGCATTACAAGTATGCTCAAGCTTTCACCCTACCTAGGAACTCCATATAAGCTTTAGTGGTAGGAAGAGAAAAAGGCATAACATCTTTATTGCCTTGGTGAGGATCCACAAATATCATATATATTGAGATACTTGAGAGTGTCATACAATGGAATCTCTGAGTTTTATTTTAAAAACTTATAAAAACTCTAGAACAATAGTGGAACAAAGAACTTGAGACATAGTGCTTGACTTGATCATTCTGTCTTTCAATTGCTTAAGACCTAAGTGAAGGCTAAGAAGCCTCATGGTTGAAGGTTATATAGGTAAGTTTGAAAGTTAGATGAGTTTATTCTAATCTGGAGGAGAATTTTTTATTGAACACATGTGTACTTTTGACGAGTGAAAACATTGCAGCAACTCCTGATCCAGTGCTGAGTTTAGCTTTGCTCAGGGATGAGCAAAAGTTAAGTGTGGGGGAGCTTATTGACGGTCGTTAACATCAATCATAAACCATCAACATAACTTGTATAAATGCATAAAATGATCACCAATATAGGTTTAGGGGTTTAAACTTACAAATTCCATGACTTTTGGTGAATCTGTGTTTTCAGTAGGGTTTATCTAAAAAACCATCAAGGTGGACCTATTCATCAAATTAAATCACGCTTAACCATAGCGTAAACAACTCTAGAAGGTTCCAGAGGACACCACACCGAAGAAAACTGTGAGACACTGACAGGGGGGCCGGTGTCGCAGAACTGACCAATTTATAAGAGCAAAAGTACAATGACAGCCCACAAGCGGTCGCACTGTCATACTTAAGCCCATATAAACCCGGTAGTCCATCGAGTACCATGATGGGTCTTGATTAATGATCCACATACAACCAAGATCATACATGATTCAACATACATGTCACATGTTACATAAAGTTCACTAATACCGTTCATTCATTAGAGTACGAATTAAGGTTATTACAAACCAAGTTCGGTAAATAGTAGCGGAAGCAAATTAAAGTTTGAAGCTAACTTTTGCCATCATAGTTCAGATACAAATGCAAAGTCGTGATCACACTCCCATAAAAGGACATAAGGAGGATTAATAACAGATGCCTGCCTAGGGCTCACTCTTCTTCCATGGCGGGAAAAAGCAGTTCTTGCAATAGCCATGATAAACTGTACCATCTGCAACAATGGGAATAAAACCCTAAGTACGAGAAGGTACTCAGGTAGACTTACCTATCATAAACCAAAAATAAGGTGACTCTAAGGAGTATGCAAGGCTTTATAAGTGGAGGTAGCTCTACAACATTTTGCATAAAAAGCGATTAACTCAGTCATACAATTATAATTCAGTCATCAAGTTAATTACAACTATTCATCTCTAGATTAGCAACTAACCTATGCCAAACATGTGGTATATCACTTAGTAGCATACAATAGTAACCATAGCTGGTGTAGTAATTCCATGTTCATCTGAACTATCACATTCCATAACACAATTACTATGATGTTGGGGCTATCTAAGTTTCTCACTGCCCGAGAGAGACGGCGATTCGAATCGATTTCAACCAGCTGGGAATTTATTCCTAACACAAATCTAGATAGACCAGATCAATGGTCACCTTAGGTCACCTTTGGTACAACTCAAGTCCACATATCGTGGGTTCACCCAACACCGCACAATCAGGGACAACCAGCTATCGGGACAATCAGGACTACCTGCCCTTGGGCTCATGGCTGGCTCCCCGCACATCCTTACTACCATCTAGAGTGCACACTTTTATAGAATAGGGCCCAGTCTGAGTTGAGCTACTAGGCTTCGTGGTCAGAATGAGTTATCTGGCTAGCTAAGTGATAGGCATGTATTCAATCTTGTTAGAAGTGCCAACAATGGTACAGTCCTTAATCGGCACAGACAGAATCACATGAGTCAACCTACACATAGAATCCGCCCGACCTCTATTTACATTACGCCATGGTTCTTTTCCATGATAGCAAATATAGCCAACCGTGCTTCGGTATCCACCTATATCTCGTAGGTGACAGGAAATCACCCGACTTCTACCGGTCTATGCATGGCAAAGCATATATTCAATCTGGACCTACATAGGGTTAAAGGTATATGTAACTGGACAAGGTAGTTCTATGCATCAAGTGTTTCCAATCAACTCCTATAACCTAATGCATCAAACATAAAGGACTCAAGAAATATTTTGTAAAACATGGGAGACTTAGAATGCTCTGGAGCTTACCTTTGAGAAAGGAGGTTGGCCAGTGATCCGGGCACACAGGGAGATCTTTGGGAGTCTGCTCCTCTTCTCCTAGAGCTGTGGCCTGAGGCATCTCCTACTAATCCCCTTCCTCTTCTTTGTTGAACTCCAACAACATTATCTCTTCGGACGATCCTATATGCATGAGCATGAAATAAGATACCATGAATGCATATAGGATGACACGTATAATATAATATGATGTGATGAATGCATCTCATAAGTGTTTTCAATAGCATGGTATTAAAGTAAGAACAAGTGCATCTAATTCTATTGAGTAGGTGCATAGCTCTTCTCTAATAACTAAACAAACACTTATGTAAATTATTTTTGGGACTACTAGACAGAAGTCACTTGTTTTGACTATAACTGGAGTTATATACATAAAAAAAATATGGTTATCGACATTCTGGAAAGCTTATAAAATTTCCTACAACTTTCTTTCAATACACTTAATGTGCTTCAGCAGTTATCTAGGTCAAACAATCCAATCATTCAAATCTATCTAGAGAGCAAGCATTTTGGACAGCAGACTTCTAGCAGCCATAATTCTTAAACCATAAGGCCTATGACTATGAAAATTTAACACAAGGTAGATCAATAAGTTATATACAACTTTGTTATTAACAAGTTTTACAGAAAAAACCATTATCAACATGAAATTATCAACTCAACCGAAACTATACATGCAGCCATCTATTTGAATTATAAAGCAATAATTAATTAGTTGCATACAACCACTTGCTTTTAAGCCTTACTACTAACATCAACAGTTCATATGTATCACAAGCACCATAGAAAATATCATGGTCAAGCCCAATTTATTTAGTTAAATGCCTTTATTAATTTAATTAGATAATTAGGTGAAATAACAAACATATACCAAATATGCACAATAAATTCTCAGAAAATTACAGTAGCTTCCAAGTTCTCCTAATAGACTACTGTAAAAATGTCATACCATTTGAGCAGGTATAACATACTCTACAAAAATGACAAGCTAGCAAGGTTTATTTTAGTGAAAAGAGTTAACCCTATAGAAAAGTGTCAAGCGATAGATTTTATATTTTTCTTAGCTTCATCCTAGTGCCATACTACTGTACAAAAATTTGCATGGTGATATGTTACTTATTTTTATCCCTACAAATTTCCTCAGAAAACACCATTTATTAATAGATAAATAGAAAGACCCTAATTCAATTAAGTTTACTGCAAGTTTATTATTTTTCCTAGCTAGAGCATGTCAACACAAGATCAGAAAAATTAGACTCACAATTTATCACTTTCCTAGCTCAAGTTATACATTTTACAAGATTGCAAAAATTCAAAAAGCACTTATCTAGCTACATTTTATTCACCTTGAAAAATACCAGAAACAGTGCATTTCATATTTTTATAAAATACTATACTTCATGAGGAATTCAACAAAATTTGGTTCACCAAAATTGGACATTTCTAGCTCTAGATATGATTTTCCAAAGTTAGTACAAAATTTTGGAAAAGAAATAAACAAAACCTAAGGTTACTGCCACTGACGTGTGGGACCTAGAGGTCAATAGACCCCACCTGTCAGCCAAACAAAGGCAGAGCCTACGTTTGACCAGCCACTGCTCGTCGATGGCGAATCCACCGGTGGCGAGGTCACCGCCGCTGCACTCCCCATGACCTTCCGCACCTAGGGGTACACTCAGCTTGGTCGGAAATCCACCAGAGCATGCTCGCCGGCGGTAATGGCGGACAACGGAGGGCGCGCGGTGGTACGCCGACGGCCTCTAGCCACCGTCTGCTCCGGTGATGAGCTCTATAGCTATGTGGTGCTAAAACAGAGGTATCCAGTGATGCGACGGTGAGCTTTGTCCGGGTGCATGCCGCGGTGGCGACGCACAGAGCACGGTGGCGCTCATGGCGTTCCGACAAGACGGCGGCGAGAGAGAGGTCTCCATCATGCTATTAGCTAGGGTTAGGTCTACTCTACCTAATGCACACCAAGGAGGAGGAAGCTGAAAGGTCAGCTTAGCAGCAGTGAGCTTGCCACTCATGGCGGCCATGCCGGACGCGGCAGGACCGGTGGCGCATTCCCGTGCACTTGCTTGGTAGCGTCTAACCTAGACGTGACCTGAGCTGCTATGACCTAGTGTGGTGCTATACCGGTGAAGAGAAAAGCATAGGGTGTGGTGGATAGGCACGGCCACGGTGAGCCGAGTGCGCGGCGACGCTCCGATGAGGGCTCACAGCGACGGCGATGCAAAATGTGCCCTTACTAAGGGTCAGCAAGCTGGGCTAGTGGGTCGGCGTGGAAGAGGTGACTACGGCAGACTTGCAGGCAAGAGGAATTGGACAGTGGCGCAGTGATGATGGCAAGCAACTGCGATGGAGCGATGTGGTGGCGCGGCAAGCTCAGTGACTCCATTGCGCGTGAGAGAGAGAACAGCAGAGAGGGAGAGAGTGCAAATGAGAGAGTGAAATGAGCAGCGCGGCGTCGCCGTTATCACATGCCTCCCAGCCATGATGGGGACCTAACACCAGCCAGCGGCGGCCATGCGGTGGCCATGCTCTGTGCCCTATCAGCCACGATGGCCAGGCCAAGATGGCCATCAGTGCACCATCAGTTAGTCTGACAGCGCCAAATCACACCCTCCTAACTCCTAAACCGCAGTGAGTTAGCAAAAACTTGATTAATAAAAGTTGTAGAGCTACATGTAAGCTCCAACTTTCCTTAAGTGAGCTTGGTCTAATTCAAGCTGGTTTGCAAATTGTAATGCGTCAAAGTATAGCACATGAAACTGGAAATCATTTTTACACAGCGAAATTTCTAAGTTGAAAAACAATGTTTTGTTGATTCTTGTGAGCACTGTCTGACCATGTTCAGCACAGAATTAGACCTTGATCCAAAAATAAAAGTTATTTCTCTAATCAAGTACTACAACTTTGCTTAAGGGTGCACTACCATGCAAACACTGTATGCTATAGTTCAACTTAGGTCAAACATACAACTTGAAAATGAAAGCCTACTCTATAACCATGACTTCGAGGCCAAATTGGTCCAAGTCATGAATACCAAAGTTGTTCCATATGACATTATAAACATGTTTAAGGTATTCCTAAGGTCCCACAAACATTTTATACATTGATTACATGTAAACCCTAACATATGTAAAGCATTTTAGTGACAACATATGCAATATAAGCAAACATATAGATAATATTTGAGATACTCATGCTCATGAATGATCAATTATGCTTGTGCTCACGCAATGCCAATGTTAAATGCATGCTTAACACTTAGGGTGTTGCAGCTGGCCAGTCCCACCTACAGGACGGCTGGTCTATGGCCCCCCTAGTCAGCCTCCCCTTCGAATGTTGGTTCTCCACCGCCTCCTAAGTAGCATCTACGCCATTTATTCAAGTTGGTTTGATCCGAGGGATCCAAAATTGATGCTACCGCCTATATATATGGACCTACACCCCCTTCCCTGAGGCCATCCTAAAACCCTAATTCATATTCTCCTCATCAGGATCAGAGCCAGCTATCAAGAGAAGATTAGTCCTCCATTGGATCTAGTCTTATAAATAGAAATAGTGAGATAGAGAGTGAGGAAAGAGTTTGGAGGAGGTGTCGGTCTATCGGTGCTCTCTCTACGGCTTGTACCTTGGTAGATCCAAGTTCTACTTGAGCTTGCATATGAGATTTCTCTGGTAAACAACTTTAGATTCAAGTAAGCACCTAGTTTATATTGTTCATCAGGATCATGACTGTTGATGGTAGTTAACAACCATTATAAACCGTCAATTAAACATGTATAAGGGCATAAATGTAATCACCAATGAAGGTTTAGGGGTTTAAACTAATAAATTCCATGAGCTTTGGTGATTTCATAACTACAGGAGGATTTATCCAAAAAAATAGCTCCCGGGACCACTATCATACACTCCAAACAAGCAAACTAACATCAACATGTGACTCAACCCATGAAACCTACGAAAGGCAACTCCAGACGAAGCCCATGCCTTGCCACCAGAAGGAGGAGCCCACCTAGCACCATAGTGGGCTGGCCGGCCCACTAGGGAGGCCACCCAACCCATGGTGGTGGCCATCACCCTCCATCATCGCGTACTCCTTCCTACGATCTACACCGTTGATTCTAAGCTGGTTTTAGGTCGGTTCATCCAACGGTGGTCGGGAGAGTTGACGTGGATCGATGATGTGACAATTCCTTGCCCCCTACTCCTCCTAGACTCCTTGCCCCTACTCCTCCTAGATTCCTTGCCCCCTACTCTACCTCTAGCCTATATATAGCAGCCCCTACCCCCCTCCCTCATCAGATCCTGAAACCCTAATTCATATTCTCCTCATGAGGATCAGAGCCAGCTATCAAGAGAAGATTAGTCCTCCATAGGATCTTGTCCTTAGAAATAGAGAGATGGAGAGTGAGGGAAGAGTTTGGAGGAGATGCCGGCCTATCGGTGCTCTCTCTATGGCTTGTACCTTGGCGGAAGTCAACCTTGCGTCTGAGATTTCTCTGGTAATCAACTTCTAATCGAAGTAAGCATCATGTTTATATTGTTCATCAGGTTCATAACTCTTTGAGTGCTTTAATCTATAGCACGCTCTAGGTTAATGTAGTAATTGTAGGTGTAAGCGTGGTGCTTAGACCGGGTTACTTGTGGATGTATCCTATATTCTAGATCGGTGGTAGCTCATGAGGGTGACTCTTATAGCCTTGTTGAATCCTCTATAGTCCACCTCCCATTTGTAGGCCTAGCAGGATTTAGTTACTATAGGAAACATACTCTGTCTGTGTTTCTCTTAGTAGTATCCTAGTTGAACAATAGAAGACATAGATTATCGAGATTAGAACTAGATGACCTTAGTTAATCTCACACATTTCTCTGTGGATACGATAGTTGGAATACTTCCAGGTGAAAGCTATAGCGGTATCCGTGCGGTTGCGGATTTATCTGTGTGCATTAAATATACCAACAATGACTCTTTTGAGTGCTTTATTCTCTTCCTAGGGGGAGTAAAGTATTAATCGTAAGTGTAAGCGTGGTGCTTAGACTTGGGTTAATCCTGGATGCACCCTACATTCTGGACCGGTGGTAGATCATGAAGTAGCGTTAGAACGCAAGTGACACATTCATTGAGTTCTCTGTAGTCCACCTCCCATTTGTAGGCCAAGTAGGACCCAATTACGAAGGAAAGCATCCTCTGCTGGTGTCTTTCTCTAGTAATGTCCCCAATTGAATAGTAGAAGACATAGCTTACCGAAGTCTGAACTAGAGAACCTTAGTTATCCTCTCTACGCTCTTGTTTATCCTAACCTTGTTGCTACCCCCTGGTTAAGTTAGCTTGTAGTTAATCTCACAACATTTCCCTGTGGATACAATACTTGGAATACTTCTGGGTAAAAGCTACACTAGTATCTGTACGCTTGCAGATTTATCTATGTGCGTTAAAATATACCAACAGGGATTAACCACCATACCTCGTGCACAAGAGGTAAGGGTTTCCTCATGTCTCCAACCTTTTCCCAATCCGGCCCGAGTGTCACATGAAAGGTTCGACTGGTTCTCGGTCAATGTCACGGACATTCCCGACCGGCACCACCCCCTTGCCAATTTCACGGATAAACTAGTCATAATTAGTAATTTGGCTTGTCGCCCCCATTTGTGACATGTGGTCTGTACGGGTGGTTACTCAGACTTACATATCCCAATAAATGGTCGTTAACTGCTCCACGAGCTATGTCGCTTGAGATCCCACACTCATAGCGACCTACCCCTCACATGAGCAATAGTTACCAAGGTAGTTATCAGGATTATAACCTTAAGTGACATTGGTCCTTATTCTAGCTAGGAATGTGAATCAAGTTATATCCCTTGATTTTAGTAATTAGATTCCTCAGTGCAACATCCTACATGTGGGAGGATGAGTTCCCTTCTCACGATCGACTTCTACCGTTGCTAAGCAACTAAGCAAATAAGCAATTAAGCGCCCCCATTCCCATCATTTAGGTGAGAGGCTTCTAACAAATTAATTAGTGACTCTAGGTGTAGTGTAAATGAGATTACTATCCAATTCTACATGAAATGCATAACTCATAATGGAACTTCATGAGTATCCAAAGCAGGGTTTATAGTAGTGGGATGCCTGCCTGATTTGCTGCCTTCCTAACTCTCAATGCTAACGATGATGACTTGTACAAGTACACTATTGACACATGTGGTGGCACACAGAGACAAAATCTGCAAGCGCACGGGTATCGAAGTAGTTTTCACCCAGAGTATTATCGAGTATCGTATCCACGGGGAAACATGTGTATTATCTAGCAGTTAGTTTGTCTAGGGATAGCAATAAAGATTTAAGGTATGAGTAGAGAGGATTCCTATGGCAATGAGGCAATGACCCTATGCAATGCAAGGCTTATGATTCTAGTGTTCACTTCGGGATGCCGCTTAGACGGTAAAGCACCGCTAATAGATAACTCTACCGACGTGACTATGGTCCTACTAATTTAAGAACCTGCTCAATTCAAAGTGGACTATAGAGAATAGATGGGACTGTCACCACCCACTACTACCATGCAACTAGGGAGCAGGGAGCAAACCCAGGTAACCAATAACCCAAGTACCACGCTTATGTTATCGATTACTACTCTAATCTAGAGATCTAGCAAGGATTAAAGCACTCAAAGAACTGAGAACCCATGTACAAGAGAACACAATACTTACTTTAAACAGAAATTAATTACCAGAAGTATCTCAGATGTAGACTTGAAGACGCCTAGATCCACCAAAGTACAAGCTATAGAGTTAGCACCGACAGGCCGGTACTTCCTCTGAACTCTTTCCTCAGTCTCTAGCTCACTATTTCTATTTACAAGACTAGATCCTATAAAGGTCTAATCTTCTCTAGAGAGCTGGCTCTAATCCTGATATAATTGTGTGCATATGGCCCAAGTCCGTGTACATAGAGACGAGAGAGAGCCGAACCGTCGGTAGTTTGACCATGGGGCGATGACCAAGCCATCGAGGGAGATCTGCGATCGCGATTCACAATCCTGCCGTAGTGCTGCCACACCTGCTCTGCTGCTCAGGCGCCCGGCCATAAAGGGACCTCCGTCCTCCGCACTTCCATCTGGCGTCCAAGTCCAGCCTCTTCGATCGTCCCTAATCTGCTATCTGCAAAGTGCAGGCTGTGTTCCCGTCTACAGCACGTCCAGGCAGCAGGCATCATCGTCTGTTCAGGACTTCAATCTCCAGGTATATTCTATTCTAATTTTTTATGTCCATCGGTTTAGAGCTAATGCCTAATTGGCTAATTAGACTATGATTTTTTAAATTGAAGGATAATCATCATAAAACATAAAAGGAACACAATTGACTCTTTTTACATGGGAAACGGTGCTGATGGTTCGATAGAAGGGCGAGATGTAACGTCCTAAAATTGGTCTCTTTTGAAAATAGGTTTCAAATGACTTATCTCTGAATTCTGTGCTCATAAAATATAGGAAAATAAAAATTTTCAGTAAATTAAAATTCATCATAAGGTTTAGCAACATGTTTGTGCATACATGCCCTTGCATTTGATGTATTTGGTTGAGTAGTTTTGATTGAAAATTTAAAATAGTTAAAATTGCTTTTTGTAATTAAAAATGGTTTTGAAGTAAAAGAAAAGAAAATTTGAAAATAAAAGAATTTAAAAAGTTGAAAAAATAATTTTTGGGAAGACTTACTAAAATTCCTCATTTTTATTTGAGCTGAAAAAGTATATTTGAAACCCCATTTGAATTTGACTTTGGTCATATTTGAATTGGCTTTGAAAACAAAATAGAAAAGAAAATGCAAAAGGAATTCTTTGTTTTTTTTCCTCCCTACCCGGCATTCTGGCCTGCTCAGCTATTTCCGCTGCCGGCTATCCATCCCGGTCCCTTTCTCTTGCGTAGGCCTGCTCCGCTTTCTCTCATTTTTCCCGCGGCCCGCACCTTCTTTCCCCACAGCCCAGCTGGCCGGCCCAACACCGCGTCACGCCTCTCACCCACTGGCTGACTGGCCCCGTGCCCTGTGTCGCTGCCACCCGGGCCCCGTGTGTCAGCGTCGTTTCTTTCTTCCTCCTCGCGACGTAGTCGCCCAGGATTCTCCGCCGCGCCATGGAAGTCCAACGTTGCCATGTCTTTGTGCCCAGCCGTGGCCTAGCCGCAGTAGCCGAAGCCGCCAGCGTGCCTTCTCTCCCTCCGCCGCCAACTGACCGGTGGGCCCCGTCCATCAGGCCTTTCTCCCACCTCGGCTCGTCGACAACCCGGACTCGTGCAGGAGGCCGTGTCGGCGCCGCTCCCGATTCATCCCCTGCCGTGCGCGCTACGCCAGGCCGCCCTATATTAACCGGATGCCCCGTGACCGTACCTCCCAATCGGAGCTCTAGCGCTGCAGTTCCATTCGGCAAGACGCCGAGCAGCCAAAGCCTCAAACGCCTGCGTCCACCGTCCGCTTCGGCCAGCACAGTGTTGTCCCCGCTTGCTCCGCGCCGCCGAGCCCCGCCGAAGTAAGTTCGTCGTTCTCTTCTCCACCTCCCCAAGTACTTCCCGTTGTAAACCACGCTCCAAATCACTGTTTCGGCATAGCTCTGGTCATCGGCCATGGCGCCACCAGCCGAGAGCCATGCATGCGATGCGTTGCCTTGATTCAATTTGCTAGTTAGCTTGATGATATCATCATCCATGTCATGCTCTATTTGTGGCTGTTTGCCTTTACAAAAACAAATCCAGAAAAACAATAGAAATACACATCATCCTAAGCCGTCCGTTTTTAGATCAATGGCTCAGATTAGAACTCACCCCTTCGCTGTTCTTTTTGCTAAAGAGCCCCTCCATTTTTGGCAAATTAACCCGCGGTCCAAAGCGCAATCACAGATTATGTTTTCGTCTTTGGAAAGTGTAGTTTCATCGGTTTAGATCCAGAATACGTTTTCACTTATTTATAGATTTGCCACTGATTTTGTTTAGCCATAACTTCTCCGTTTTAACTTCGATTTGATCCGTTCAACTTGCATTAGGGTCGTAATTTCTTAACCTACAGGTTCATACTACTGTTATATATGTTTTCAACTTTTAAAATTCAAGGTTAGATTTAATCTATTATTTTAATAAAGGAAATCTTGTTTATTTCATATCTTCTGCATTTTAGCTCAGTTTTGACCTATTCAAGTTGTGTTAGATTCGTAGTAACAAGATCTACGCGTTAGTAACAGTGTTTACCATATTACTATTTCTAAAATTTCATGGTTTAAACTCTAATTTGAATAATAAGTATGCAACTGTGTTTTCTAAATAAAATATGATTTGTTTTACTTTAGTATTAAAATTCAAACTTAAATTTGACTTAATTTTTATTACCTATAAAATATCTTATATATGTTTTTATATAATTAAAACACATGAAGCTAATGGTTTTATGAGTAGATCTCTCAGTAGTTGTATCTTTTCAACCGTAGCTTCGATTAGTGTGTTTTTTGTGTCTGTGTGTTCATAGCGATGCGTACAATCGTGTTTCAAACTCTTTCACTTATTTTTCTATAATTGGTGTACTGTTTTAATTTAGGTCTATTGTTTGCTCATGTATGATTGTATGGATGCTTGTATGGTGCTTTATGAATTACGTCTAGTCGGTGAGATATACGTGGTGATCAAGAAGAAGAAGAAGAACGTTGAAGACTAAAGCTTACCAAAGGATCGATGTTTAAGGCAAGTATAGCATGGGATCTTTCTTGTTGTCCTATACACCTTTAATCATTTAATTCATACTGCATGTGTCTACCTTGACTACCACTAAGGATTTCCTAGTACTTTGTACCTTGTGCCTTGATTCCTTTGGGATATGCATTGGGTAGTTTGATGCTAGTACTCAACTACAACCATGATCTTGCAACTTGACTAATGTAATATGCAATAAACATTAAAAGATGTTTTTAGCAACATGGAACAAGGGGGCTAGAGCATTGGGCTATTTATGGTGCTCCAGATTCCTCTCCCTAAGGACTTATCTATAAGTGATTTATCTGGGACTTACAGTACAGCTGTGAGGGCTATATGGCTCTGGCTTTAGCTCAGTATGAGGACCTTTTCTATCTTGTTAGAGGTTACCTTTATTGGCGTAAGAATGGCTTGCCGAATCGGGTATAGGACAGCCTCTACTCTTATGTGTATAGCCGTGATGCAATTATGCCATTCGATAGGGGGGTTCCTATATCTGTTTGCTGAGTGAATCTAATGACCCTAACTTGTTAGATGAACCTTTGAAAGGCTTCATAGTGAACCCTGTCGACCTTCCTCGGAAGTGGGTCAAGAGATTAGCTACCTCGGGCAAAAGGGTAAATGACGATTCACAGTGAAAGTGTACCTCTGTAGAGTGTAAAACTGGTATATTAGCCGTGCTCACGGACACGAGCGGCCTTGGAACATTTATGGAATAGATGATGAACACTGATGATACTGATGATGAAGATGCTCACTAATGATTATTGTTTATGCTACTCATTATTCATGTTTACCTGATCATGTGTTTACATGGGCTTGTGATAAACTTGTTGCTACTCAATAGCTAAAATCATGACTCATTAAAAGCTATTCGTGGTTAACTAGTGTCAGCCTTTTCAGCCTCATGAACCCCATGTTATATTTGTTGAGTACGACATGTACTTATGCTTGCTTTACTTTTTAAATCTTTGGAAAAATCCTGGATGGGTACCAGATTGCTAGAATTTGGAGAAATTAGGATTGTGATCAACCAGTCAGTTGTCCTTATGGATTTGGAGTCTTCACCTGAAGATCAGGGTTGTCTTTTCGCTGTCTATACTCTGAGGTTATAATCTTTATACTAATACGCTATGTATTTAAGCAATGTCTTTTGATATTACCCTTATTTATAGCTATATGTGAGATTTGACTTTCTGGGCTCACATATGGTGTGTATCTAGTTTTGTTCTTAAAACTGGGTGCTACAAAGTGGTATCAGAGCAATGCTGACTGTAGGACACAAGCCTAGTTAGAAATTGGCCGTCTTAAGGTTTTGAAATTGCTATAAAATCCTTGTTCTATAAATCTTGATATTTTCTTTTCTACTATATATCTATCCTTGATATTTATCTCCTCCTTGGTGCTTATTTTGAAGTCCTTGTTCTTATCTTCACCCCTTGATTTGGTATGCTTTTAGAACTATTCCTCACCACCTCTTACGTAATCTGAAGATAAGTCTTAGGATTGTTACCCTTAGCATGATCAGGACGATAGTATCGCAAGTTGAGTCAATAATTGAGTTGTGCATCTTTATTGTTTGTTGAATTGTCCTTATGCTTATGATTGTTTTGAATCTTTGTAATGATTGCAATGATCTTGTTGGGTGTTCCCGTAATTTTATTTAGTCTATAGGCCTAAGGTATAAGGATTAGTGAAATAAATAGTTGGGTTATAGTTTTCCTCTGTTTTCCCTATCCTGTCTTTTCGGAGCAGCCTACACTGTTCGATTTATATCTCTATCCTTGGATAACCAAAAAATCATGATAAAATTATGGATAATAGTAGACTTCAATATTTTTCTCTGAGCGCAAGAATCAGCTAGATACTTATTTTAATTATGGAGATATGAAAATCACAAGGCGATGCATCTGTGCTGTTTGGAACCTAAAACAGTGTCTGTTGTGCACTATTTTCCACCAAATTAACTGCCGAATTTGGAAAAGTGTTCTATAAGGAAGTTGCGGATAATTTAATAAGCTTTCCAACGGTATAAGCTAGAACTTCATTGGATTAACACAATAAGAGTTATAGCTGTTTTACTGTGCTGCTGTTTTTCTGCTCGTGAGGAATTTCATATTTCTTGTCCTTGCCCATATACAAGAGTACCATCGGGATATCAGAATGATTTGATACTAGTTAGCTCATCTAAAAGTGTGTGCAAGCTATGCTTGGTGTCCCCTAGTTGGTCCTTTCTTAAGAGGGGTAGCCAAGTTGAAGAATTTACAAGATAAAGTATCCTACGTTATAGTTTGCACGGCGGAAGCATGGTGGTACCCAAAGACGTGAAAGAAGTTTTGAGTCTTAATGAGGTTTGATTAAAGGTTCAAGGGAGGTTTAACCAAGATCATCAAGATATTGATAATGCTACTAGAAGAGGTTTTAAGTTAGTTTGGATCAAGAAACCTCAGGTAAGTGTTTGACGGAATCCAAGAAGAGGTTGGAGTAAAACCTAAGTATTAGCTTTGTCAAATCAGGACAAGAGCTTTATATCTACAATGATGCACCTTATCAAGAGGTGGGATGTGTCCTTACAAGAAGAAAAGAAGTGGCTTGTTCATTAAGTCAACTAAGGAAGCGTGAGTTGAACTAACTAACATGTTATCTAGAGTTATCCATTGTGGAGCATGGAAGTGCTATTATTTGGAGCGTAAAAGTGATATCTAGAAGGATCACAAGAATCTATAGGATATCTTCACCAAGTTGGTCTTGAGCTTGTGATATCTTCGTTGGAACGAGATTGATTATGACTTGGAAAAGTGCTAACACCTGGAGATGTAAAAGTCACGACCGATGCCCTTAGCAATGGGATATTGTGCTAAGAAGGTTTGGGTGACACCAAGGATTAATAATTGTATTCCAAGTTTGAAAAACTTGATCGGAATCATTAATGTTTCCATGGTTGGTAGTGGAATTTCCTTCTGACTAAGAGATTTGTCAGGCTTTGTTAGAAGGTGGATGGTTTAAGAAAAGAATTGGTACTGAGGACTCAAAAGAAAAGGTGGCCTAGTGATTGGAGTTACCTGAGAATTGTTCAAGGTACCTATCAGAATCTTGGAATCAGTTCGGTAAGTTACTTTGAGTAAGGTATGCCAAGTAACGTGGAATCCTCACCAAGACGATGGAACTACAAGATGAAGTAACGAAGAGTCTAAACACGGAGTATCTTTATCTCCTAGTTAACATCTTCTGAATCTCGGGGACGAGATTCATTTTAAGGGGGGTAGAATTGTAACACCCTAAAATTTGCCTCTTTTGAAAATAGGTTTAAAATGATTTATTTCTGAATTTTGTGCTCATAAAATATAGGAAAATAAAATTTTTCATTAAATTAAAATTCATCATAAGGTTTAGCAACATGTTTGTGCATATATGCCCTTGCATTTGATGTATTTGGTTGAGTTGTTTTGATTGAAAATTTAAAATAGTTAAAATTGCTTTTTGTAATTAAAAATGGTTTTGAAGTAAAAGAAAAGAAAATTTGAAAATAAAAGAATTTAAAAAGTTGTAAAAGTAATTTTTGGGAAGAGTTACTAAAATTCCTCATTTTTACTTGAGCTAAAAAAGTATATTTGAAACCCCATTTGAATTTGACTTTGGTCATATTTGAATTGGCTTTGAAAATAAAATAGAAAAGAAAATGCAAAAGGAGTTCTTTGTTTTTTTTTTCTACCTACCCGGCATTCTGGCCTGCTCGGCTATTTCCGCTGCCGGCTATCCATCCCAGTCCCTTTCTCTTGCATAGGCCTGCTCCGCTTTCTCCCATTTTTCCCACGGCCCGCGCCTTCTTTTCCCATAGCCCAGCTGGCCGGCCCAACACCACGTCGCGCCTCTCTCCCACTAGCTGACCAGTCCCGTGCCCTTTGTCGCTGTCACCCAGCCCCCGTGTGTCAGCATCGTTTCTTTCTTCCTCCTCACGACGTAGCCGCCCAGGATTCTCTGCCGCGCCATGGAAGTCCGACATCGCCATGTCTTCATGCCCAGCCATGGCACAGCGGCAGTAGCCGAAGCTGCCAGCGTGCCTTCTCTCCCTCCGCCACCAACTGACCAGTGGGCCCCGTCCATTAGGCCTTGCTCCCACCTCGGCTCATCGACAACCCGGACTCGCATAGGAGGTCGTGTCTGCGTCGCTCCCGATTCCTCCCCTGCCATGCACGTTACGCCAGGCCGCCCTATATTAACTGGATGCCCATGCCCGTGCCTCCTAATCCAAGCTCTAGCGCTGCAGTTCCATTCGCCAAGACGCCGAGCAGCCAAAGCCTCAAACACCAGCGTCCGCCGTTCACTTCGGCTAGCACAATGTTGTCCCCGCTTGCTCTGCACCGCCGAGACCCGCCGAAGTAAGTTCGTCGTTCTCTTCTCCACCACCCCAAGTCCTTCCCGTTGTAAACCGCGCTCCAAATCACTATTTCGGCATAGCTCTGGTCACCAACCATGGCGCCACCGGTCGAGAGCCATGCATTCGATGCGTTGCCTCAATTCAATTTGCTAGTTAGCTTGATGACATCATCGTCCACTTCATGCTCTATTTGTGGCCGTTTTCCTTTACAAAAACAAATACAGAAATACAATAGAAATACACATCTTCCTGAGCCATCTGTTTTTAGATCAATGGCTCAGATTAGAACTTACCCCTTCACTGTTCTTTTTGCTAAAGAGCCCCTCTATTTTTGGCAAATTAACCCACGGTCCAAAGCGCAATCACAGATTACGTTTTCTTCTATGGAAAGTATAGTTTCATCGGTATAGATCCAGAATATATTTTCACTTATTTACAGATTTGCCACTGATTTTGTTTTAGCCATAACTTCTCCGTTTTAACTTTGATTTGATCAGTTCAACTTGCGTTAGGTTCGTAATTTCATGACCCACATGTTCATACTACTGTTAGATATGTTTTCAACTTTTAAAATTCAGGGTTAGATTTAATCTATTATTTTAATAAAGGAAATCTTGTTTATTTCATATCTTCTATGTTTTAGCTCCGTTTTGACCCATTCAAGTTGCGTTAGATTCATAGCAACAAGATCTACATGTTAGTAACAGTGTTTACCATATTACTATTTCTGAAATTTCATGGTTTAAACTCTAATTTGAATAATAAGTATGCAACTATGTTTTATAAATAAAATATAATTTGTTTTACTTTAGTATTATAATTCAAACTTAAATTTGACTTAATTTATATTACCTATAAAATATCTTATATATGTTTTTATATAATTAAAACACATAAGGCTAATGGTTTTATGAGTAGATCTCTTGGTAGTTGTATCTTTTCAACCGTAGCTTCGATTAGTGTGTTTTTTGTGTCTGTGTGTTCATAGCGATGCGTACAATCGTGTTTCAAACTCTTTCACTTATTTTTCTATAATTGGTGTACTATTTTAATTTAGGTCTATTGTTTACTCATGTATGATTGTATGGATGCTTGTATGGTGCTTTATGAATTATTTCTAGTCGGTGAGATATACGTGGTGATCAAGAAGAAGAAGAAGAATGTTGAAGACTAAAGCTTACCAAAGGATTGGTGTTTAAGGCAAGTATAGCATGGGATCTTTCTTGTTGTCATATACATCTTTAATCATTTAATTCATACTGCATGTGTCTACCTTGACTACCGCTAAGGATTTCCTAGTACTTTGTACCTTGTGCCTTGATTCCTTTGGGATATGCATTGGGTAGTTTGATGCTAGTTCTCAACTATAACCATGATCTTATAACTTGACTAATGTAATATGCAATAAACATTAAAAGATGTTTTTTAGCAACATGGAAGAAGGGGCTAGAGCATTGGGCTATTTATGGTGCTCTAGATTCCTCTCCCTAAGAACTTATCTGTAAGTGATTTAGCAAGGACTTACAGTACAGCTGTGAGGGCTATATGGCTCTGGCTTTAGCTCAGTATGAGGACCTTTTCTAGCTTGTTAGAGGTTACCTTTATTGGCGTAAGAATGGCTTGCCGAATCGGGTATAGGACAACCTCTACTCTTATGTGTATAGTCGTGATGGAATTGTGCCATTTGAAGGGGGGTTCCTATATCTGTTTGCCGAGTGAATCTAATTGCCCTAACTTGTTAGACGAACCTTTGAAAGGCTTCATAGTGAACCCTATCGACCTTCCTCGGAAGTGGGTCAAGAGTTAGCAACCTCAGGCAAAAGGGTAAATGACGATTCACAGTCAAAGTGTACAACCTCTGCAGAGGGTAAAACTGGTAAATCAGCCGTGCTCATGGACACGAGCGGCCTTGTAACATTTATGGAATAGATGATGAATACTGATGATACTGATGATGAAGATGCTCACTAATGATTATTGTTTATGCTACTCATTATTCATGTTTACCTGATCATGTGTTTACATGGGCTTGTGATAAACTTGTTGCCACTCAATTGCTAAAATCATGACTCATTAAAAGCTATTCGTAGTTAACTAGTGTCAGCCTTTTTAGCCTCATGAACCCCATGTTATATTTGTTGAGTATGACATGTACATATGCTTGCTTTACTTTTTAAATCTTTGGAAAAATCCTGGATGGGTACCAGATTGCTAGAGTTTGGAGAAATGAGGCTTGTGATCAACCAGTCAGTTGTCCCTGTGAATTTGGAGTCTTCACCTAAAGATCGGGGTTGTCTTTTCACTGTCTATAAAGGTTATAATCTTTATACTAATACGCTATGTATTTAAGCATTGTCTTTTGATATTACCCTTATTTGTAGCTATATGTGAGATTTGACTTTTTGGGCTCACATATGGTGTGTATCTGGTTTTGTTCTTAAAACTAGGTGCTACAAAGTGGTATCAGAGCAATAATGATTGTAGGACACAAGCCTAGTTAGAAATTGGCCGTCTTAAGGTTTTGAAATTGCTATAAAATCCTTGTTCTATAAATCTTGATATTTTCTTCTCTAATATATATCAATCCTTGATATTTATCTCCTCCTTGGTGCTTATTTTGAAGTCCTTGTTCTTATCTTCACCTCTTGATTTTATATGCTTTTAGAACTACTCCTCACCACCACTTGCGTAATCTGAAGATAAGTCTTAGGATTGTTGCCCTTAGCATGATGAAGACTATAGTATCGCAAGTTGAGTCAATGATTGAGTTGTGCATCTTTATTGTTTGTTGAATTGTCCTTATGCTTTTAATTGTTTTGAATCTTTGTAATGATTGCAATGATCTTGTTGGGTGTTCCCGCAATTTCATTTAGTCTATAGGCCTAAGGTATAAGGATTAGTGAAATAAATAGTTGGATTATGGTTTTCCTCTGTTTTCCCTATCCTGTCTTTTTGGAGCAGCCTGCACTCTTCGATTTATATCTCTATTTTTGGTTAACCAAAAAATCATTATAAAATTATGGACAATAGTAGACTTCCATATCTTTCTCTGAGATCAAGAATCGCCTTGATATCTATTTTAGTTATGGAGATACGAAAATCACAAGGTGATGCATCGGTGCTGTTTGGAACCTGAAATAGTGTCTGTTTTGCACTATTTTCGACCAAATTAACTGCAGAATTTGGACAAGTGTCCTGTAAGGAAGTTGTGGAGAATTTAGTAAGGTTTCCAATGGTATAAGCTAGAACTTCATTGGATTAACAGGATAAGAGTTACAGCTGTTTTACTGCACTGCTGTTTTTCTGCTCGTGAGGAATTTCAGATTTCTTGTCCTTGCCCAAATAGAAGAGTACCATCGGGATATCAGAATGATTTGATACTAGTTAGCTCATCTAAAAGTATGTGCAAGCTATGCTTGGTGTCCCCTAGTTGTTCCTTTCTTAAGAGGGGTAGCCAAGTTGAAGAATTTGCAAGATAAAGTATCCTACGTTCTAGTTTGCACGGCGGAAGCGTGGTGGTACCCAAAGATGTAAAAGAAGTTTTGAGTCTTAATGAGGTTTGATTAAAGGTTCAAGGGAGGTTTAACCAAGATCATCAAGATATTGATAATGCTACTGGAAGAGGTTTTAAGTTAGTTTGGATCAAGAAATCTCAGGTAAGTGTTTGACGGAATCCAAGAAGAGGTTGGTGTAAAACCTAAGTATTAGCTTTGTCAAATCAGGACAAGAGCTTTATATCTACAATGATGCACCTTGTCAAGAGGTGGGATGTGTCCTTACAAGAAGAAAAGAAGTGGCTTGTTCATTAAGTCAACTAAGGAAGCGTGAGTTGAACTAACTAACATGTTACCTGGAGTTATCCATTGTGGAGCATGGAAGTGCTATTATTTGGAGCGTAAAAGTGATATCTAGAAGGATCACAAGAATCTACAGGACATCTTCACCAAGTTGGTCTTGAGCTTGTGATATCTTCGTTGGAACAAGATTGATTATGACTTGGAAAAGTGCTAATACCTAGAGATGTAAAAGTCACGATCGATGCCCTTAGCAATGGAGAATTGTGCTAAGAAGGTTCGGGTGACACCAAGGATTAATAATTGTATTCCAAGTTTGAGCAACTTGATCGGAATCATTAATGTTTTCAAGGTTGGTAGTGGAATTTCCTTCTGACTAAGAGATTTGTCAGGCTTTGTTGGAAGGTGGATGGTTTAAGAAAAGAATTGGTATTGAGGACTCAAAAGGAAAGGTGGCCTAGTGATTGGAGTTACCTGAGAATTGTTCAAGGTACCTGCCAGAATCTTGGAATTAGTTCGGTAAGTTACCATGAGTAAGGTATGCCAAGTAACATGGAATCCTCACCAAGACATGGAACTACAAGATGAAGTAACGAAGAGTCTAAAGACGGAGTATCTTTATCTCCTAGTTAACACCTTCTGAATCTCAGGGACGAGATTCATTTTAAGGGGGGTAGAATTGTAACACCCTAAAATTTGCCTCTTTTGAAAATAGGTTTAAAATGATTTATTTCTGAATTTTGTGCTCATAAAATATAGGAAAATAAAATTTTTCATTAAATTAAAATTCATCATAAGGTTTAGCAACATGTTTGTGCATACATGCCCTTGCATTTGATGTATTTGGTTGAGTGGTTTTGATTGAAAATTTTTAATAGTTAAAATTGCTTTTTGTAATTAAAAATGGTTTTGAAGTAAAAGAAAAGTAAATTTGAAAATAAAAGAATTTAAAAAGTTGTAAAAATAATTTTTGGGAAGACTTACTAAAATTCCTCATTTTTACTTGAGCTGAAAAAGTATATTTGAAACCCCATTTGAATTTGACTTTGGTCAAATTTGAATTGGCTTCGAAAACAAAATAGAAAAGAAAATGGAAAAGGAATTCTTTGTTTTTTTTCTCCCTACCCGGCATTCTGGCCTGCTCGGCTATTTCCGCTGCCGGCTATCCATCTTAGTCCCTTTCTCTTGCGTAGGCCTGCTCCGCTTTCTCTCATTTTTCCTACGGCCCAGGCCTTCTTTTCCCACAGCCCAACTGGCCGGCCCAACACCGCGTCGCGCCTCTCTCCCACTAGCTGACCGGTCCCGCGCCCTGTGTCGCTGTCACCCAGCCCCCGTGTGTCAGTGTCATTTCTTTCTTCCTCCTCGTGACGTAGCCGCCCAGGATTCTCTATCGCACCATGGAAGTCCGACGTCGCCATGTCTTCGTGCCCAGCCGTGGCCTAGCCGCAGCAGCCGAAGCCGCCAGCGTGCCTTCTCTCCCTCCGCCGCCGACTGACCATTGGGCCCCGTCCATTAGGCCTTTCTCCCACCTCGGCTCGTCGACAACCCGGACTTGCGCAGGAGGCCATGTCCGCGCCGCTCCCGATTCCTCCCCTATCGTGCACGCTACGCCAGGCCACCCTATATTAACCGGATGCCCCGTGTCCATGCCTCCCAATCCAAGCTCCAGCGCTGCAGTTCCATTCGCTAAGACGCCGAGCAGCCAAAGCCTCAAACACCAGCGTCCGCCGTCCGCTTCGGCCAACATAGTGTTGTCCCCGCTTGCTCCATGCCATCGAGACCTGCCGTAGTAAGTTCGTCGTTCTCTTCTCCACCTCCCCAAGTCCTTTCGGTTGTAAACCGCGCTCCAAATCACTATTTTGGCATAGCTCTAGTCACCGGCCATGGCGCCACCAGTCGAGAGCCGTGCATGCGATGCATTGCCTCGATTCAATTTGCTAGTTAGCTTGATGACATCATTGTCCACGTCATGGTCTATTTGTGGATGTTTTCCTTTACAGAAACAAATACAGAAATACAATAGAAATACGCATCATCCTGAGCCATCCGTTTTTAGATCAATGGCCCAGATTAGAACTTACCCCTTCGCTATTCTTTTTGCTAAAGAGCCCCTCTGTTTTTGGCAAATTAACCCGTGGTCCAAAGCACAATCACATATTACATTTTCTTCTTTGGAAAGCGTAGTTTCTTCGGTTTAGATCCAGAATACGTTTTCACTTAATTATAGATTTGCCACTGAATTTGTTTAAGCCATAACTTCTCCGTTTTAACTTCGATTTGATCCGTTCAACTTGTGTTTGGTTCGTAATTTCATAACCTACATGTTCATACTATTGTTAGATATGTTTTCAACTTTTAAAATTTGAGGTTAGATTTAATCTATTATTTTAATAAAGGAAATCTTGTTTATTTCATATCTTCTGTGTTTTAGCTCCATTTTGAGCCATTCAAGTTGCGTTAGATTCATAGCAACAAGATCTACATGCTAGTGACAGTGTTTACCATATTACTATTTCTGAAATTTCATGGTTTAAACTCTAATTTGAATAATAAGTATGCAACTGTGTTGTATAAATAAAATATAATTTGTTTTACTTTAGTATTATAATTCAAACTTAAATTTGACTTAATTTATATTACCTATAAAATATCTTATATATGTTTTTATATAATTAAAACACATGAAGCTAATGGTTTTATGAGTAGATCTCTCGGTAGTTGTATCTTTTCAACCGTAGCTTCGATTAGTGTGTTTTTCTTGTCTGTGTGTTCATAGCGATGCGTAGAATCATGTTTCAAACTCTTTCACTTATTTTTCTATGATTGGTGTACTATTCTAATTTAGGTCTATTGTTTGCTCGTGTATGATTGTATGGATGCTTGTGTGGTGCTTTATGAATTACGTCCAATCGGTGAGATATACATGGTGATCAAGAAGAAGACGAAGAACATTGAAGATTAAAGCTTACCGAAGGATCGGTGTTTAAGGCAAGTATAGCATGGGATCTTTCTTGTTGTCCTATACACCTTTAATCATTTAATTCATACTGCATGTGTCTACCTTGACTACCACTAAGGATTTCCTAGTACTTTGTACCTTGTGCCCTGATTTCTTTGGGATATGCATTGGGTAGTTTGATGCTAGTGCTCAACTACAACCATGATCTTGTGACTTGACTAATGTAATATGCAATAAACATTAAAAGATGTTTTTTGGCAACATGGAACAAGGGGGCTAGAGCATTGGGCTATTTATGGTGCTCTAGATTCCTCTCCCTAAGGACTTATCTGTAAGTAATTTATCTAGGATATACAGTACAGCTGTGAGGGCTATATGGCTCTAGCTTTAGCTCAGTATGAGGACCTTTTCTAGCTTGTTAGAGGTTACCTTTATTGGCATAAGAATGGCTTGCCGAATCGGGTATAGGACAACCTCTACTCTTATGTGTATAGCCGTGATGGAATTGTGCCATTCGATAGGGGGGTTCCTACATCTGTTTGCCAAGTGAATCTAATGGCCCTAACTTGTTAGACAAACCTTTGAAAGGCTTTATAGTGAACCCTGTCGACCTTCCTCAGAAGTGGGTCAAGAGATTAGCTACCTCGGGCGAAAGGGTATATCATGACTCACAGTGAATGTGTACAACCTCTGCAGAGTGTAAAACTGGTATATCAGCCGTGCTCACGGTCACGAGCGGCCTTGGAACATTTACAGAATAGATGATGAACACTGATGATACTGATGATGAAGATGCTCACTAATGATTATTGTTTATGCTATTCATTATTCATGTTTACCAGATCATGTGTTTACATGGGCTTGTGATAAACTTGTTGCTACTCAATTAATTAAATCATGACTCATTAAAAGCTATTCGCAGTTAATTAGTGTCAGCCTTTTTAGCCTCATGAACCCTATGTTCAACATGTACTTATGCTTACTTTACTTTTTAAATCTTTGGAAAAATCCCGGATGGGTACCAGATTGCTAGAGTTTGGAGGAATTAGGCTTGTGATCAACCAGTCAGTTGTCCCTGTGGATTTGAAGTCTTCGCCTGAAGATCGGAGTTGTCTTTTCGCTGTCTATACTCTAAGGTTATACCTTTATACTAATATGCTAAGTATTTAAGCATTGTCTTTTGATATTACCCTTATTTGTAGCTATATGTGAGATTTGACTTTCTAGGCTCACATATGGTGTGTATCTGGTTTTGTTCTTAAAAATGGGTGCTACACAAGATGACTTCGATGTGATTCAGACACGCCAGTATGTAGTTGGTGAGCGAGATTAAAGCTGGAGGTGAGTCCAGATCAGATCATTGTGACTCGATGACAATGTTGGGATGGATGGCACAAACATTGTAATTCTTCTCCCAAACATTGTTGTGTAGGGCTAAAGATTTTTTGTTCTTCTCAAAATTTTGAAAGCTAATATCGAGGTTATTTTTTTAATAGTCCCCTGAGGAAATAGTCAAATTGTTTCATCATCACCATGGTTATATTTTGAGGCTATTAGAATCATAGTAGACAGTCCCATAGCAAGGTTATTGTGCTTCCTAAAGTTAAAACAAGGTGGATGATCCCAATCTATTTTCTTTATTGCTAGTATTCTACATTTGTCATCAATCATAACAAGGATAAACAAACTATTTGAGTCCACTTTATGAAAAATTCATAGCTATTTTGTATTTCCAACATTCTGTCCTAGATATTGAAGTATCACATACTGATGAAGTGATAGTATTTCTTGTTTGTAGTGAATTAATGGACTTATGTGCTATTAAGAGGTTGTTGCAATCCAAAAGACCAAGTGATGACTACATAGTTGGAGTATAGGGTTTTATTAAGTTTGCCTACAGTGGGAAAAGGTCCGATGCAAAGACTCAATGCCCATGTGTCAAATGTGTCAACCGATAGTTACAAATGCAAGAAATCATGTATGAGCACTTAGTGTGTAATGGAATGCTACGTGGATACACTATATGGGGTTGTAATGGGGAAACAACATCTTAGAGGAATGAATCATAATGACGTTATGTTGGATGGAGATGATATTCCTGCCTGGGTTTTTCACTATCATGGTGCATCTAGTTCTTCACTTAACAACAGAGGCAAAAAATAGGTGGTCCTGTATGTTATTGGTCAATATATTTTGTGGAAAGGTACATGTCAATTTTTGTTGGAGGTGAGTTGTGCTCGTAATGGGTTGAGGATGAATGACTAGGCTTTCTATTGGAATGTTGATGCCTGCTTAGCAACTTTAGCAGCTGTGCTTGTTTACAGTTTTGCAGCTAGTCAAATTATTGTGTGCATTTTCTTCTCCTTTTATAAGCTAAGATATAATTGAAAAACATGAACTAACATATTTTTGACAAGTGCTATAGACTCTCTAGAGTAATTCTTCACTTCCATTGCTACCAAATGTTAAAGGGAGTGTTCACTAATGTTTCCTGCACCTACTGCTGAGTAGCTGATGCTGTAGTAACTATAGAGAGCAAAGTGCAGTCATGGTTTGCAGCTGCTATTAAGTTTTATCTTGCATTTGCTAATTACTACCAGTAGCTATGATTTGTTTTTTGAGGGATACTACTAGCTATGATTTCACTGAACTGAAATGGAAATTGGATTGGTATGTTCGATCCGTATGTATGCCTACATATGATTGTTTTCATACATTATTACTGTCCTTGGTAGTTTTTAATATTTTTATCTTATTGCTGGTGACGTTTACTAAGTTGGACCACGTGATGATGCTTACATTATTTTCACCGAGGAGAGACAAGCTACTAAATTTATATGGGCAATCACCTAAATTTCTATGCTTATATATTTTTATTCTTCTTACAACATATGGGCAATCACCTAAATTTATACACAAATTTATGGGGTTATTTTTTGTATTTTTCATAACATACGTTTTTGCTTACACGAAGTCACCTGTGTAAACTATGGGCATTCAACTGTCTCCCTAGGAACAAGTAGAAGAAAGTCCAATTAATAGCACCACTGCCGATAATCTCAATTCTAAAGGAGGACATGATGGTGTTTACAAAGTTGGACCACGTGATGATGCTTATATTGCTTTCACTAAGAAGAGCCAAGCTACTAAATTTATATGGGCAATCACCTAAATTTATATGCTTATATATTTTTTTTATTCTTCTTACAACATATGGGCAATCACCTAAATTGATACACAAATTTATGGGGTAATTTTTTGTATTTTTCATAACAACAAACGTTTGTGCTCACATGAAGTCACAACCTGTGTAAACAATGGGAATCAGCTGTCTCCCTGTGAACAAGCAGAAGAATGTCCAATTAACAGCTACTACATTGTTTTCACCGAGAAGAGTCAAGCTACTAAATTTATATGGGCAATCACCAAAATTTATATGCTTATATATTTTTTCTTTTTCAAACAACATATGGGCAATCATGTAAATTTATACACAAATTTATGGGGTTATTTTTTGTATGTTTTATAGCAACATACATTTGTGCTTACATGAGGTCATGACCTGTGCAAACTATGGGCATTCAGCTGTCTCCCTACGAACAAGTAGAAGAATATCCATTTAACTACACCGCTGCCGATAATCTCAATACTAAAGGATGATATGATGATGTTTACTAAGTTGGACCATGTGATGATGCTTACATTGTTTTCACCGTGGCCAGCCAAGCTATGAAATTTATATGGGCAATGACCTAAATTTATATGCTTATATATTTTTTATTCTTCTTGCAACATATGATTAATCACCTAATTTATACACAAATTTATGGGGTTATTTTTTCTATTTTTCGTAACAACATATGTTAGTCCATACATGAAGTCATGACCTGTGTAAACTATGGGCATTCAAGCTGTGTGAAGCAGTAGAAGAATGTCCATTTAAAAGAACCACTGCCGATATTTTTCATACTAAAGGATGATATGATGACATTTACTAAGTTGGACCACGTGATGATGCTTACATTGTTTTCACTGAGAAGGGCCAAGCTACTAAATTTATATGGGCAATCACCTAAATTTATATGCATATATATTTTTTATTCTTTTTACAACATATGCGCAATCACCGAAACTTGTACACAAATTTATGGGGTTATTTTTTTATATTTTTCATAACAACATACGTTTGTGATTACATGAACTCACGACCTATGTAAACTATGGGCATTTAGTTGTCTCCCACTAAACAAGTAGAAGATTGTCCAATTAATAGCACCATTGCCGATAATCTCAATACTAAAGGATGATATCATGATGTTTACTTAGTTGGACCACATGATGATGCTTATATTGTTTTCACCGAGAAGAGCCAAGCCACTAAATTTATATGGGCAATCACCTAAATTTATATGCATATATATTTTTTATTCTTCTTACAACATATGGGCATTCACCTAAACTTAAACACAAATTTATGGGGTTATTATTTGTATTTTTCATAACAACATACGTTTGTGCTTACATGAAGTCACGACCTGTGTAAACTATGGGCATTCAGCTGTCTCACATTGAACAAATAGAAGAATGTCCAATTAACAGCACCGCTGCCGATAATCTCAATACTAAAGATGATATGATGACGTTTACTAAGTTAGACCACGTGATGATGCTTACATTGTTTTCACCGAAAAGAGCCAAGCTACTAAATTTATATGGGCAATCACCTAAATTTATATGCTTATATATTTTTTATTCTTCTTACAACATATGGGCAATCACTTAAATTTATACACAATTTTATGGGGTTATTTTTTGTATTTCAACAACATACATTTGTGCTTACATGAAGTCATGACATGTGTAAACTATGGGCATTTAGTTGTGTGAAGCAGTAGAAGAATGTCCATTTAAAAGAACCGCTGCTGATAATCTCAATACTAAAGGATGATATGATGACGCTTACTTAGTTCGACCACGTGATGATGCTTACATTGTTTTCACCGAGGGGAGCCAAGCAATTAAATTTATATGGGCAATCACCTGAATTTATATGTTTATATATTTTTATTCTTCTTACAACACATGGGCAATCACATAAATTTATACACAAATTTATGGGGTCATATTTTGAATTTTTGTGCTCATGAAATATAAGAAAATAAATTTTTTTAGTAAATTAAAATTCATCATAAGGTAGCAACATGGATGTGCATACATGTTGGTGCATTTGATTTAATTGGTTGAGTGGTTTTGGTTAAAATTCAAAATGGTTTAAATTGCTTTTGAAAAATGAATTTGAAAATGTCTTTGAAACAAAAGAAAATTCATGATAAGGTAGCATGAAATATAGGAAAATAAATTTCTTTAGTAAATTAAAATTCATGACAAGGTAGCAACATGGATGTGCATACATGCTGGTGCATTTGATTTAATTGGTTGAGTGGTTTTGGTGAAAATTCAAAATGGTTTAAATTGCTTTTGAAAATGGCTTTGAAATAAAAGAAAAGAAAAATAAAAAGAAATTGGAAAATAAAAGAGTTTAAAAAGGCTGTATAATTTATTTTTTTAAAACTTAACAAAAGCTCTTATCCTATATTTGAATCGAAAGTATATTCGAAAGAATATTTGAATTAGATATGATAGATATTTGAAATTAGTTTTGAAATAGAAAAGAAAATTTGAAGATGGAAAATCCTTTCCCTCTCTCATTTTTGGCCCTAGCAGCCTAGCCCTTCCCCTCTCTTTTTTAGCCCAGGCTCCAAGCCAGCCTAGCCTTTCCTTTGTTCTGATGGCCCCGCTAGCTCCATAGGCCCAGCGCTGCATCGCTGCTCTCTTCCCTCCCTTTGGCCCAGCACATCAGCCAAGTCTTCCCCTCCCCACGCGCCGCTTCCTCTTGGGCCGATGGCCGCGGCCCATCAGCCAGCGCCATGTGCTCCTTCCCTTCTCTAACTGACAACGGTGCCTCTCCTTTATCTGTTTGCCCTGTTGTCACCCTAGGCCCGCCTGTCAGCATCGCCCTCTACCTCTAGTCGTACGTGACACGTGCTCTTCGGTCGCATCCATGTCCGCCCCATCCACGCCCCGCTCGATGGCGTGAGCCCCAAGCCATGCTAGCCCATAAATACCAAGCCTAAGCTCATGCCGCCCTCGCCAAATCCTAGAACCGAGCTCTAGCACCACTGTCTCTAGCTCCGTAGCCTCGGATCTGCCGTGTGAAGCTCGACGCCGCCGAGACACCTCCACTTGCTCCACGCCGTTGAAATCCCCCTAGGTGAGCTTGCCTCAACCTCCTCTCTCCTCCCGTGTCTTCTCTGTCGAAAATCGTGGCCCCTAAAGCCATTTTCGAGTTTCACCACCGAGTTTCTCCATGCCGGCCATGGCGTTGCCGCCGTCTGTGTCACTGCCAGCGACCTCATCTCCCCCAACCAATCACAGCCGTCCGATTCGAAATCAAGAGTCCAGATTAGAACATGCCCCTTCGTTGGCTCTTTTACAAAAATCCCCTTACAATTATTTAAACTTAATCCACAGTCTAAAGCGCAATCACTGATTATGTTTTCTTCTTTGGAAAGCGTAGTTACTTCGGTTTAGATCCAAAATACATTTTCACTTATTTACAGATTGGCCACTGATTTGTTTTAGCCATATCTTCTCCGTTTTAACTCTGATTTGACACGTTCAACTTGCATTAGGTTCGTAATTTCATAATATACATCTTTATACTACTGATAGATATGTTTTCAACTTTTAAAATTCGAGGTTAGATTTAATCTATTATTTTATTAAAAAATCTTGTTTTATTCATATCTTCTACGTTTCAACTCCATTTTGACCCATTCAAGTTGCGTTAGATTCATAGCAACGAGATCTACGCATTAGTAATAGTGGTTACCATGTCACTATTTTTGGAATTTCATGGTTTAAACTCTAATTTGAATAATAATTATGTGACTAGATTTTATAGATAAAATATGATTTGTTTTACTTTAGTTTTATAATTTGAATCTAAATTTGATCTATTTCAATTTATATAATCTTCTATATAGTTAAAATAAAAGAAGCCTATAGTTTTTTTTCTGCATATAAAGCAAATCTATCGTTAGATGTATCTTTTAACTATAGCTCTGATTAGCGTGCCTCTTGCGTCTTTGTGTTCGTAGCGATACGTAGAATCGTATTTCGAACTCTTTTACTTATTTTTCTATGATTGGTGTACTATTCTGATTTAGTTCTATTGTTTGCTCTATGTATGATTGTATGGATGCTTGTGTGGTGCTTGATGATTACGTCCAGTCGGTGAGATATACATGGTGATTAAGAAGAAGAAGAAGAAGAAGAATGTTAAAGATTAAAGCTTACCGAAGGATCGGTGTTTTAAGGCAAGTATAGCATGCGATCTTCCATGTTGTCCTATACACCTTTAATCATTTAATTCATACTACATGTGTCTACCTTGACTACCACTAAGGATTTCCTAGTACCTTGTACCTTGTTCCTTGACACCTTTGGGTTATTGCTTTGGGTAGTATGATGCTAGTGCTCAACTACAACCATGATCTTGTAACTTGACTAATGCTATATGCAATAAATACAAAAAGATGTTTTTAGCAATAGGGAATAAGGGGGCCAGAGCATTGGGCTGTTTTATGGTGCTCTAGATTTCTCTCCCTAAGAACTTATCTGTAAGTGATCATCCAGGACTTACAGTACAACTATGAGTGCTATATGGCTCTGGCTTTAGCTCAGTATGAAGACCTTTTCTAGCTTGTAAGAGGTTACCTTTATTGGCATAAGAATGGCTTGATGAATCGGGTACAGTGCGACCTCTGTCACGTTGTGTATGGGCTGCGTGTCATTGTGTCATCGAGAAGGGGGGCTCGATATCTGTTTGCTAAGTGAATCTAATGGCCCTAACTTGTTAGACGAACCTTTGAAAAGCTTTATAGTGAACCCTACCGACCTTCCTTGGAAGTGGGTCTAGAGATTAACTATCTCAGGCGAAAGAGTAAATCATGACTCACAGTGAAAGTGTACAACCTCTATAGTGTGTAAAACTAGTATATCAGCCATGCTCACGGTCATGAGCAGCCTTGGAACCCTTATGGAATAGATGATAACTAATGGTTAATAATGATGAACATAGATGATACTGATGATGAAGATGCTCATTAATGATTACTGTTTATGCTATTCATTATTCATGTTTACCTGATCACGTGTTTAGATGGGCTTGTGATAAACTTGTTGCTACTCCTAAGCTAAAATTGTGATAATTAAAAGCTAATCATAGTTAAACCAGTGTCAGCCTTTTGAGCCTCATGAACCCCATGTTATATTTCTTGAGTATGACATGTACTTACGCTTGCTTTATTTTTTTTAATTATTTGGATAAAAATCCTAGATGGGTACCAGATTGCTAGAGTTTGGAGGAATTAGGCTTGTGATCAACCAGTTAGTTGTCCCTGTGGATTTGGAGTACTCGCCTAAAGATCAGAGTTATCTTTCCGCTATCTATACTCTGATGTTATAATCTTTATACAGATACGCTATGTATTTAAGCATTGTCTTTTGATATTACCCTTATTTGTAGCTATATGTGAGATTTGACTTCCTAGACTCACATATGGTGTGTATCGGGTTTTGTTCTTAAAACCAGGTGCTATAAAGTGGTATCAGAGCAATGGTGACTGTAGTACGCAAGCCTAGTAGAAACTGGTCGTTCTAATATTTAGAAGTTGCTACAAAAACCCTTGCTCTATGAACCTTGATATTTTCTTCTCTACTATATCTCTACCCTTGTTATTCATCTCTACCTTGGTCCTTATTTTGAAGTCTTTGTTCTTATCTTCACTCCTTGATTTGATATACTTTTAGAACTATCCCTCGCCATCTTCTTGCGTAATCTGAAGATAAGTCTTAGGATTTCTACCCCTAGTACAATGAGGACGATAGTATCACAAGTAGAGTCAATGATTAAATTGTGCACCTTTAGTGCTTTGATGAATTGTCATTATGCTTATGCTTGTTTTGAATCTTGGTAATGATTGCAATGATCTTGTTGGGTGTTCCCACAATTTCATATAGTTTATAAGTCTAAGGTATAAGGATTAATGAAATAAATAGTTGGGTTATGGTTTTCTTCTGTTCCCCCTATCCTGTATTTTCGGAGAAGTCTACACTTTTCGGCTTATATCTCAGTTTTTGGACTACTAAAAATTATGAGAAAATTCTAGACAATAGTAGACTTCAATATCTTTCTCTGAGCGTAAGAATCTGCCTGATAGCTATTTTGGTTATGGAGATACGAAAATCACAAGGCGATGCTTCTGTGCTGTTTGGAACCTGGAACAGTTTCTGTTGTGCACTATTTTTAACCAAGTTCGCTGCATAATTTGGAAAAGTGTTATATAACGAAGTTGTGGACGATTTTATAAAATTTCCAACGGTATAAGCTACAATATCATTGGATTAATAGAATGAGAGTTACAGTTGTTTTACTGCACTACTGTTTTTCTGCTCACGAGGAACTTCACATTTCTTGTTCTTGCCCCTACACGAGAGTATCAATGGGATGACCGAATGTCTTGATATTAGTTAGCTCATCTAGAAGGAGGTGCAAGCTATACTTTGGTGTCCCCTAGTTTATCTTTTCTTAAGGGGGTAGCCAAGTTGAAGAATTTGCAAGGTGAAGTATCCTACGTTCTAGTTTGCGCAGCAGAAGCATGGTGGTACCACCCAAAGGTGGGTGAGAAGGAAAAGTAGTACCTTGTTTATTAAGTTGTAACACCCTAAATTTTGAATTTCTAGAAATAGAGCTAAAATGATTTAATTTGGAATTTTGTGATCATGAAATATAGGGAAATAATTTTTTTCATTAAATTAAAATTCATCATAAGGTTTAGCAACATTTTTGTGCATATATGCCCATGCATTTGATTTATCTGGTTGAGTGGTTTTGAATCAAGATTCAAAATGGTTTAAATTACTTTTGGAAATAAATTAAAAATGGCTTTGAAGTAGAAGAAAAGAGAATTAGAAAATAAAAAAATGTAAAAAGGTGTAAGATTTATTTTTTGGAAACTATTCAAAATTTCTCATTTTATTTGAATTGAAAGTATATTAGAAATAATATTTGACCTTGATTTGATTCATAATTAAAATTGGTTTTGAAAAAGGAAATAGAAAAGGATTTGAAAAAAATTGAAAGACTCTCCCTCTCTCTATCTGGCCCGAAGGCCCACCCCGGCCTCTCTCTCTCTCTCAGTCCAGCTCTCCCTCTCGGTTTTAGCCTGACCTGCTCCCGCGCCCGCTCCGCACAGCCCAGCAAGGCAGCCCAGTTGCGCAGTCACCTGCACCCGCATTCCTCCTTCAGGCCCGCTGACCGCCCCAGCCCAGGCTGAAGCCGCGTGAGCGCCCTCTCTCCCTCACTGACCACCCATCCCCGCGTCCTCCTTTCATTAATAGGTGGGTCTGCCCCATTAGGACCGTCTCCCACCTTGAGTTGGCCCCGCAACGGACTCTGTGCCGCCCGTGTCCGTGCTCGCCCGCCCCGCGCCGTCACCTTGCATCGCAAGTCCATCCGGTCTCTTAAATAGCGAGCCCATGTCGAGCCGCCTATCCCTATGCCCTATCTTGCATCTCCCTTGCCCCGAGCTAGCCAGCACCGCCGCCTAGATCCCGCTGGGTGGAGCTCGATGCTACCGAGACACCTTCGTAGCTTCACCACCGCCCTGATCCCCTACCGAAGCTTCGAGTCATGGTAAGAAGTTTGCCAAAACTTGTTTTCCCCATCTCTCACTCTGAATCGTCTTCACGTACTCGTCGAGGTTGCCAAGTCGCTGTCACTCGGGGAGCGCCATCTCCGGTGCTTGGAGGCCCCCACCAGTGCCCTAGTCGCATTCGCCATCTCCTTCTCCTTCTCTCCGTGTTCCCAGTTAGTTCTCTCATGGCCTATTGGCTTCTCCCCAAGAACACCGCCATACCGGCCATGGCGCCACCGCGGACACCTCACCACCGTCCCTATTCCGGTCACTTCCTCTTCCTGTTTTGATACTGGCCGTCAAAATCTACATCAAGGGCTAGGAATAGAACTTACCCCTTCGCATGGCTTAATTGCATAAGAGTCCCTACCTTTTTACAGAATCCAACCTGTAGTCCATGATGTGTTCCCGCAATTCGTTTTCTTCTTTCGAAAAGCATAGTTTCTTCGCTTTAGATCCGAAATACGTTTTCACTTATTTATAGATTTGCCGCTGATTTTGTTTTAGCCATAACTTCTCCGTTTTAACACCGATTTCATCCGTTCAACTTGTGTTAGGTTCGTAATTTCATAATCTACATGTTAATACTACTATTAAGTATGTTTTCAACTTTTAAAATTCATGGTTAGAATTAATCTATTATCTTAATAAAGGAAATCTTGTTTAATTCATATCTTCTACATTTTAACTCCGAATTGACCCATTCAAGTTGCATTAGATTCATAGCGATGAGATCAATGTGTTAGCAATAGTGGTTACCATGTCACTAATTCTAGAATTTCATGGTTTAAACTCTACTTTGAATAACAATTACACAGCTAGATTTTATAAATAAAATATGATATGATTCGCTTTAGTATTAGAATTCAAATCTAAATTTGAATTAAATTATAATATCTATAAAATATCTTATATATGTTTTTATATAATTAAAACACATGAAGCTAATGGTTTTTTGAGTAGATCTTTTGGTAGTTGTATCTTTTTAACCGTAGCTCCGATTAGTGTGCCTCTCGTGTTTGTGTGTTCGTAGCGATGCGTAGAATCATGGTTCAAACTCTTTTACTTATTTTTCTATGATTGATGTACTGTTCTAATTTAGATCTATTGTTTGCTTCATGTATGATTGCATGGATGTTTGTGTGGTGCTTTATGATTACGTCCAGTCGGTGAGATATACGTGGTGATCAAGAAGAAGAAGAAGAATGTTAAAGATTAAAGCTTAACGAAGGATCGGTGTTTTAAGGCAAGTATAGCATGGGATCTTCCTTGTTGTCCTATATACCTTTAATCATTTAATTCATACTGCATGTGTGTACCTTGACTACCACTATGGATTTTATAGTACTTTGTTACCTTGTACCGTGATACCTATGGGGTATTCCATTGGGTAGTATGATGCTAGTGCTCAACTAAAGCCATGATCTTGTAACTTGACTAATGGAATATGTAATAAACATTAAAAGATACTTTTTAGCAACATGGAACAAGGGGGCTAGAGCATTGGGTTGTTTTATGGTACTCTAGATTCCTCTCCCTAAGGACTTATCTGTAAGTGATCATCTGGGACTTATAGTACCGCTGTGAGGGCTATATGGCTCTGGCTTTAGCTCTGTATGAGGACCTTTTATAACTTGTTAGAGGTTACCTTTATGGCATAAGAGGGGTGTGTTTCGGGTTAGATATAGTGCGACCTCTGTCCGTTAGTGTATAGGTTGCGCGTTATTATGCCTGTTAGAAGGGGAGCTCTACATTCATAGGCCACAGAAACCTAGCGGCCCTAACTTGTTAGACGAACCTTTGAAAGGCTTCATAGTGAACCCTACCGACCTTCCTTGCTAGTGGGTCAAGAGCCTGATCACCTCGGGTGAAATGGTAAATCATGACTTATAGTGAACGTGTACAACCTCTGCAGAGTGTAAAACTGGTATATCAGCCGTGCTCATGGTCACGAGCGACCTTGGAACCCTTATGGAATAGATGATGCTCACTAATGTTTACTGTTTATGCTATTCATTATTCATGTTTACCTGATCATGTGTTTATATGGGCTTGTGATAAATTTGTTGCTACTCCTATGCTAAAATTATGACAATTAAAAGCTAATCGCAGTTGAACCAGTGTCAGCCTTTTGAGCCTCATGAACCCCATGTTATATTTGTTGAGTACGACATGTACTTACGCTTGCGTTATTTTTCAATTATTTGGATAAAATCCTGGATGGGTACTAGATTGCTAGAGTTTAGAGGAATTAGGCTTATGATCAACCAGTCAGTTGTCCCCGTGGAATTGGAGTCTTTGCCTAAAGATCAGAGTTGTCTTTTCGCTATCTATACTATGAGGTTATATTCTTTATACTAATACAATATATATTTAAGCATTGTCTATTGATATTACCCTTATTTGTAGCTATATGTGAGATTTGACTTCCTAGACTCACATATGGTGTGTATCTAGTTTTGTTCTTAAAACTGGGTGCTACATAAGTCAACTAAGGATGCATGAGTTGGATTACCCAACATATTATGTGGAGCATGAAAGTACTATATTCTTGGACATAAGAATGACATCTAGGAGGATCACAAGAATCTATAGGACATCTTCACGTAGATGGTTTTGAGCTTGTGTAATCCTCGCTAGAATGAAATTGATTATGACTTGGAAAGTGTTATCACTTCGAGGAGCACAGTCATGGCCGATGCCCTTAGCAACAGAGAATTGTGCTAAGAAGATTTGGGTCACACCATGGACTAAGAATTGTATTCCAAGTTCGAGCAACTTAATCAGAATCATTAATGTTTTAAAGTTGGTAATGGAACCTACTTTAGACCAAGAAAGTAAGAAGGCCTAATAAGTAGGGACTAAAAAGGAAAGGTGGCCTAGTAATTGGAGATACCTGAGAATTGATCAAGGTGCTTGTCAAAATCTTGGAATTAGTTTGGCAAGTTACTAGGAGTAAGGTCAATAGGTATGCAAAGTAAAGTGGAATCCTTACCAAAAAGATGGAATTACACGATGGAACTACACGAGAAAGTAAAGAAGAATCCAAAGACGGAATGTCCCTATCGCCTTGTCAACGTCTTCCGAATCTCAGGGACAAGATTCATCTTAAGGGGGTAGAATTGTAACACCCTAAAATTTGCTTCTTTTGAAATAGGTGTAAATTGAGGTAATTTTGAATTTTTGTGCTCATGAAATATAGGAAAATAAATTTCTTTAGTAAATTAAAATTCATGATAAGGTAGCAACATGCGTGTGCATACATGCTAGTGCATTTGATTTAATTGGTTGAGTGGTTTTGGTTAAAATTTAAAATGCTTTAAATTGCTTTTGAAAATGGCTTTGAAATAAAAGAAAAGAAAAATAAAAAGAAATAGGAAAATAAAAGAGTTTAAAAAGGCTGTATAATTTATTTTTTTAAACTTAACAAAAGTTTTTATCCTATATTTGAATCAAAAGTATATTTGAAAGAATATTTGAATTAGATTTGACAGATATTTGAAATTGGTTTTGAAATAGAAAAGAAAATTTGAAGATGGAAAATCCATTCCCTCTCTCATTTTTGGCCTGAGCAGCCTAGCCCTCCCCTCTCTTTTTTAGCCTAGGCTCCAAGCCAGCCTGATCTTTCCTCTATTCCCACGGCCCCGCTAGCTTCGCAGGCCTAGCGCTGCATCGCTGCTCTCTTCTCTCCCTTTGGCCCAGCGTGTCGGCCTAGTCTTCCCCTCCCCGCGCACTGCTTCCTCTTGGGCCAACGGCCATGGCCCGTCAGCCAGCGCCGCGTGCTCCTTCCCTTCTCTCACAGACAGCCATGTCTCTCCTTTATCTGTTTGCCCTACTATCACCTCGGGCCCTCCTGTAAGCATCACCCCCTACCTCCAGTCGTACGCAACGCGTGCTCTTTGGTCACGTCCGTGTCCGCCCCATCCACGTCCCGCCCGATGGCGCGAGCCCCAAGCCGCACCAGCCCATAAATACCGAGCCTAAGCTTGTACTGCCCTCGCCAAATCCTAGAACCGAGCTCTAGCGTTGTCCTGTGCCCTAGCTCTACAGCCTCAGATCCGCCGTGTGAAGCTCAATGCCGCCGGGACACCACCACTTGCTCCGCGCCGTCGAAATCCCCCTAGGTGAGCTCGCCTCAACCTCCTCTGTCCTCTCGTGTCTTCTCCGTCGAAAACCGTGGCCCCTAAAGCCATTTTCAAGTTTCACCACCGAGTTTCTCCATGCCGGCCATGGCGCTGCCACCGTCTGTGTCACCGCCGTCGACCTCATCTCCCCGACCAATCACAGTCGTCCGATTCAAAATCAAGAGTCCAGATTAGAGCGTACCCCTTTGTTGGCTCTTTTGGAAAAATCCCCTTACAATTATTTAAATCTTAACCCATGGTCCAAAGCGCAATCACAAATTATGTTTTCTTCTTTGGAAAGCGTAGTTGCTTCGGTTTAGATCCAAAATACGTTTTCATTTATTTACAGATTGGCCACTGATTTTGTTTTAGCCATAACTTCTCTGTTTTAACTCTGATTTGACCCGTTCAACTTGCATTAGGTTTGTAATTTCATAATCTACATGTTTATACTACTGATAGATATGTTTTTGACTTTTAAAATTCGAGGTTAGATTTAATCTATTATTTTATTAAAGGAAATCTTATTTAATTCATATCTTCTATGTTTCAACTCTGTTTTGACCTATTCAAGTTGTGTTAGATTCATAGCACCGAGGTCTACGCATTAGTAACAGTGGTTACCGTGTCACTATTTCTAGAATTTCATGGTTTAAACTCTAATTTGAATAATAATTATGCGACTAGATTTTATAGATAAAATATGATTTGTTTTACTTTAGTTTTATAATTCGAATCTAAATTTGATCTAATTCAATTTATATAAGTTCTATATAGTTAAAATAAATAAAGCCTATAGTTTTCTTTTCCGTGTATAAAGCAAATCTATCGTTAGATGTATCTTTTTAACCATAGCTCCGATTAGCGTGCGTCTGTGTGTTCGTAGCGATGCGTAGAATCGTATTTCAAACTCTTTTAGTTATTTTTCTATGATTGGTGTACTATTCTGATTTAGTTCTATTATTTGCTTTGTGTATGATTATATGGATGCTTGTGTGGTGCTTTATGATCGTCTAGTCGGTGAGATATACGTGGTGATCAAGAAGAAGAAGAAGAACATTGAAGATTAAAGCTTACCGAAGGATTGGTGTTTTAAGGAAAGTATAGCATGGGATCTTCCTTGTTGTCCTATACACCTTTAATCATTTAATTCATACTACATGTGTCTACCTTGACTACCACTAAGGATTTCCTAGTACCTTGTACCTTGTTCCTTGACACCTTTGGGTTATTGCATTGGGTAGTATGATGCTAGTGCTCAACTACAACCATGATAATGTAACTTGACTAATGGTATATGCAATAAACACTAAAAGATGTTTTTTAGCAACATGGAACAAGGGGGCTAGAGCATTGGGCTATTTTATGGTGCTCTAGGTTCCTCTCCCTAAGGACTTATCTCTAAGTGATCATCCGGGACTTATAGTACAACTGTGAGGGCTATATGGCTCAGGCTTTCGTTCAGTATGAGGACCTTTTCTAGCTTGTTAGAGGTTACCTTTATTGGCGTAAGAATGGTTTGATGAATCGGGTATAGTATGGCCCCTGTCCCCTTGTGTATAGGCTGCACGTCATTGTGCCATCAGGAAGGGGGCTCTATATCTGTTTGCTAAGTGAATCTAATGGCCCTAACTTGTTAGACAAACCTTTGAAAGGCTTCATAGTGAACCATGCCGACCTTCCTTGGAAGTGGGTCAAGAGATTAGCTACCTCGGGCGAAAGGGTAAATCATGACTCATAGTGAAAGTGTACAACCTCTGCAGAGTGTAAAACTAGTATATCAGCCGTGCTCACGGTCATGAGCAGCCTTGGAACCCTTACGGAATAGATGACCACTAATGGTTAATGATGATGAACACAGATGATAATGATGAAGATGCTCATTAATGATTACTATTTATGCTATTCATTATTCATGTTTACCTGATCATGTGTTTATATGGGCTTGTGATAAACTTGTTGCTACTCCGAAGCTAAAATTGTGACAATTAAAAGCTAATCGTAGTTAAACCAGTGTTAGCCTTTTGAGCCTCATGAACCCCATGTTATATTTGTTGAGTATGACATGTACTTACGTTTGCTTTATTTTTTCAATTATTTGGATAAAAATCCTAGATGGGTACCAGATTGCTAGAGTTTGGAGGAATTAGGCTTGTGATCAACCAGCCAGTTGTCCCTATGGATTTGGAGTACTCGCCTGAAGATCGAAGTTGGCTTTCTACTGTCTATACTCTGAGGTTATAATCTTTATACTAATACGCTATGTATTTAAGCATTGTCTTTCGATATTACCCTTATTTGTTGCTATATGCGAGATTTGACTTCCTGGGCTCACATATGGTGTGTATCTGGTTTTGTTCTTAAAACCGAGTGCTACAAATATGCAATTAACAACACTGCTGCCCATAATCTCAATACTAAAGGATGCTATCATGACGTTTACTAAGTTGGACCACATGATGATGCTTACATTGCTTTGACCGAGAAGTGCCAAGACACTAAATTTATATGGGCAATCACCAAAATTTATATGCATATATATTTTTTATTCTTCTTACAACATATGGGCAATCACCTAAACTTATACACAAATTTATGGGGTTATTAATTGTATTTTTCATAACAACATATGTTTGTGCTTGCATGAAGTCACGACCTATGTAAACTATGGACATTCAGTTGTCTCACATTGAGCAAGTAGAAGAATGTACAATTAACAGCACCACTACTGATAACCTCAATACTAAATGATGATATGATGATGTTTACTATGTTGGACCAGTCATGATGCTTACATTGTTTTCACCGAGAAGAGCTAAGCTACTAAATTTATATGGGCAATCACCTAAATTTATAAGCTTATATATTTTTTATTCTTCTTACAACGTATGAGCAATCACATAAATTTATACCCAAATTTATGGGGTTATTTTTTGTATTTTAACAACATACATTTGTGCTTACATGAAGTCATGACCTATGTAAACTATGGGCATTTAGCTATGTGAAGAAGTAGAAGAATGTCCAATTAACAGCACGGAATCTGAATACTAAAGGATGATATGATGACTTTACTAAGTTGGACCACGTGATGATGCTTACATTGTTTTCACCGAGGGGAGCCAAGCTACTAAATTTATATGGTCAATCACCTGAATTTATATGTTTATATATTTTTTATTCTTCTTACAACACATGGGCAATCACATAAATTCATAAATTTATGGGGTCATATTTTGTATTTTTTCATAACAACATACGATTCTACTTACACGAAGTCTTGACCTGTGTAAACTAAGGGCATTCAGTAATCGCCCTATGAACAAGTAGAAGAATACCCAATTAATAGCACTGCTGCCCATAATCTCAATACTAAAGGATGATATAATGACATTTACTAAGTTGGACCATGTGATGGTGCTTTCATTGTTTTGACAGAGGAGAGCTGAGCTACTAAATTCATATGGGCAATCACCTAAATTTATATGCTTATATATTTTTATTCTTGTTAAAACATATGCACAATCATTGGGGGTTATTTTTTGTATATTTCATAACAACATACGTTTATGCTTACATGAACTCGCGACCTATGTAAACTATGGGCATTTTGCTGTCTCCCTGTGAACAAGTAGAAGAGTGTCCAATTAACAGCACCGCTGTTGATAATCTCAATACTAAAGGATGATATCATGACGTTTAGTCAGTTGGACCATGTGATGATGCTTATTTTGTTTTCACAGAGAAGATCCAAGCCACTAAATTTATATGGGCTATCACCTAAATTTATATGCATATATATTTTTATTCTTCTTACAACATATGGGCAATCACCTAAACTTATACACAAATTTATGGTGTGATTATTTGTATTTTTCATAACAACATACGTTTGTGCTTACACGAAGTCACGACCTGTGTAAACTATGGGCATTGAGATGTCTCACATTGAACAAATAGAAGAATGTCTAATTAACAGCACCACTGCCGATAATCTCAATAATAAAGGATGATATGATGACATTTACTAAGTCGGACCATGTGATGATGCATACATTGTTTTCACCGAGAAGAACCAAGCTACTAAATTTATATGGGCAATCACCTAAATTTATATGCTTATATATTTTTTATTCTTCTTACAACGTACGGGCAATCACATAAATTTATACACAAATTTATGGGGTTATTTTTTTGTATTTTTACAACATACATTTGTGCTTATATGAAGTCACGACATGTGTAAACTATGGGCATTCAGCTGTGTGAGGAAGTAGAAAAATGTCCAATTAACAGCACGACTGCCGATAATCTCAATACTAAAGGATGATATGATGACGTTTACTAAGTTAGACCACGTGATGATGCTTACATTGTTTTCACTGAGGGGAGCCAAGCTACTAAATTTATATGGCACCTGAATTTATATGTTTATATATTTTTTATTCTTCTTACAATATATGGGCAATCACCTAAATTTATACACAAATTTATTCGGTTATTTTTTTATTTTTCATAACATCATACGTTTGTGCTTACACGAAGTCATGACCTATGTAAACTAAGGGCATTCAGCTGTCTCCCTATGAACAAGTAGAAGAATATCCAATTAACAGCACCGCTGCCCATAATCTCAATACTAAAGGTTATGATGATATGATGACGTTTACTAAGTTGGACCACATGATGGTGCTTACATTGTTTTGACCGAGGAGAGCCGAGCAACTAATTTTATATGGGCAATCACCTGAATTTATATGTTTATATAATTTTTATTCTTCTTACAACACATGGGCAATCACATAAATTTATACACAAATTTATGGGTTCATATTTTGTATTTTTTTCATAACAACATATGTTTGTGCTTAAACGAAGTCATGACCTGTGTAAACTAAGGGCATTCAGCAGTTTCCCTATGAACAAGTAGAAGAATATCCAATTAACAGCATTGCTGCCCATAATCTCAATATTAAAGGATGATATGATGATGTTTACTAAGTTGGACCACGTGATGGTGCTTGCATTGTTTTGACTGAGGAGAGCTGAGCTACTAAATTTATGTGGGCGATCACCTAAATTTATATGCTTATATATTTTTTATTCTTCTTAAAACATATGTGCAATCATCAGGAGTTATTTTTTGCATATTTCATAACAACATATGTTTGTGCTTACATGAACTCATGACCTATGTAAACTATGGGCATTTAGCTGTCTCCTAGTGAACAAGTAGAAGAATCTCCAATTAACAGCACCACTGCCGATAATACAAATTTATGAGGTTATTTTTTGTATTTTTCATAACAACATATGTTTGTGCTTACATGAAGTCATGACTTGTGCAAACTATGTGCATTCAGCTGTCTCCCTATGAACAAGTAGAAGAATGCCAAATTAACAACAATGTTGTAGATAATCTCAATACAAAAGGATGATTTGATGAGGTTTACTATGTTGGACCTTGTGATGATGCTTACATTGTTTTCACCGAGGAGAGCGAAGCTACTAAATTTATATGGGTAATCACCTAAATTTCTATGCATATATATTTTTTAATCTTCCCACAACATATGGGCAATCACCTAAATTTATACACAAATTTATGGGGTTATTTTTTGTATTTTTGATAACAACATACGTTTGTGCTTACACGAAGTCATGACCTGTGTAAACTATGGGCATTCAGCTGTCTCCCTATGAACAAATATGAAAAATTTCTGACAAGTGCTAAGATATAATTGACCTGTGTAAACTAAATTTCTTCTCCTTTTATAAGCTAAGATATAATTGAAAATATGAACTAACATATTTCTGACAAGTGCTATAGACTCTCTAGAGTAATTCTTCACTTCCATTGCTACCAAATGTTAAAGGGAGTATTCACTAATGCTTCCTGCACCTGCTGCTGAGCAGCTGATGCTGTAGTAACTATAGAGAGCAAAGTGCAGCCGTGGTTTGCAGCAGCTATTAAGTTTTATCTTGCATTTGCTAATTACTACTAGTAGCTATGATTTGTTTTTTGAGGGATACTACTAGCTATGATTTCACTGAACTGAAATGGAAATTGGATTGGTATGTTCGATCCGTATGTATGCTACATATGATTGTTTTCATACATTATTACTGTCCTTGGTAGTTTTTAATATTTTTATCTTATTGCTGGTGACGTTTACTAAGTTGGACCACGTGATGATGCTTACATTATTTTCACCGAGGAGAGACAAGCTACTAAATTTATATGGGCAATCACCTGAATTTATATGTTTATATATTTTTTATTCTTCTTACAACATATGGGCAATCACCTAAATTTATACACAAATTTATGGGGTTATTTTTTGTATTTTTCATAACAACATACGTTTGTGCTTACACGAAGTCATGACCTATGTAAACTATGGGTATTCAGCTGTCTCCCTATGAACAAATAGAAGAATGTCCAATTAACAGCACCGCTGTCGATAATCTCAATAATAAGGATGATGTGATGAGGTTTACTAAGTTGGACCACGTGATCATGCTTACATTGTTTTCCCCGAGAAGTGCTAAGCTACTAAATTTATATGGGCAATCACATAAATTTATATGCATATATTTTTTATTCTTCTTACAACATATGGGCAATCACCTAAACTTATACACAAATTTAATGGGTTTTTTTGTATTTTTCATAACAACATTATTTTTCATAGCACCGGTGCCGAAAATCTCAATACTCAAGGATGATATGATGACGTTTACTAAGTTGGACCACATGATGATGCTTACATTGTTTTCACCGAAAAGAGCCAAACTACTAAATTTATATGGGCAATCACCTAAATTTATATGCTTATATATTTTTTATTCTTCTTACAACATATGGGCAATCACAAAAATTTATAAACAAATTTATGGGGTTATTTTTTGTATGTTTCATAACAACATACATTTGTGCTTACATGAGGTCATGGCTTTTGTAAACTATGGGCATTAAGTTGTCACCCTATGAACAAGTGTTGGTATTTCTTAATGTCACTACTAAGTACGGGGTTTGAATCCATCCTCAGCAACGACAATAGAAATGCTTGTTTGTATTTCTTAACATCACTACTAATTATGGGGTTTGAATCCATCCTCAGCAATGGCACCATAAATACCTTGTTGGTACTTGTTAGCAACAAAACTAATGTGTAGCCATGCTACTAGAAAATAGCCTTGATAGTTCCTTAACAATTTTAGATATTTATCCACAAGCACATGGAGCTATCATTGTAGCATTTGACCCAAAAGTATTCAGGGTATCGTTATTTATATTTTCCCAAAGGAAGGCATTTGATTAAGAGTCTAGTATGGATATGAACTTGAATAATAATGCTTGCAAGTACACCAATGCTTATAACAGGGGTAAGAATAGTAATTCCAAGATAGTGGACACACATTTGACATTCCTCAAAGGATAAAATAGAAAAGAAAGGATAAAAGAATAATCCTACGTCGAGCAGGCATTGGTCTAGTGTAGTCATACAAACATTAGTTGATAATCAAACAAATTACATAATTAGTTTTAGGGCTAAGTGTGAAGCACGTCAGGAGGCCATCGAGTACTAGTCTACCAGCAACCTCATGTGATAATTTAGACTCCTACACCCTAAATGAACGTGGGGGAATACGAAGGACGGACAGGGCTATCATCACCTACCGCCTACACCTCAACTGGAGAGGAGGACAATGCATTCACCTATCTCTCCATACCCAAGCAAAACGCTTGCGTATAACGAAAGTATCCAAATCCCCTCGAGTCCTCGACCCTACGGATTGATAGGTAAAGAACTTGGGCACACCTAATGGCATGATAAACCTCCACCTCAACTTAGCTCTAATTCCGATTATATAAGTCATATGATTGTTTAAGCATAAAGTTAAGTGTGCTATTCTCATGACACGTAAACTCTGCACTAGTTCATATATCAAGATCATAACATAATAACTATACTCTAGTTCATAAGTATGACTATAATAAAGTGAAGACATGACTTTGGAAAAACCCATATTGTATTCATACCAAGAATATCTTCTTCCAAGGAGCCATGCTCTCCAAGGTGGCCTTGCCTTGGCCTAATACAACTAAAAGGTAAAACTAAAGAGAGTAGAGAGTGAGGTGTTGCTCAATGTGGTGTGTGTTTAGAGAGGGGGGTACCCCTCTATTTATATAGTGTTGAAGGTGGTGCTGGAGGCTATTCTTGGCATGTCCCTGGCTCCCACCACCTTAGAATGCTTCCATGCCACCGCCACATCAAGGGGCGGCTGAGCAGCGTTGGCAGGGGGTCGGCCGCCCCTTGAGCATGGCCACTCACCACCGCCTTCACGTGGCAGGCCATGGGCTAGACCGGGATGGCTTCCCCTTGGTGCTTTGCCCCTGTTGCATTGATTTGATAGGCATCTCCCTTGTTTGTTTGCTCAAATCAGCGTCGAAAAGCGCCTTTTGGTGAATTATTCCATGTATTTGTGTTTGTGACCTACAAAATAATGGTCTCCAAGTACATGTGGAACATGGTTAATAGTAAATACATATGTGTTTTAGATTGCTTATTTCTCCTCATTTTTTGTCTTAATTGGCGGTCAGATTTGATTAGTAAAGACCGCCAACAACAAGTCAAAGAATATCTCAATACTAAAGAATGATATGATGATGTTTACTAAGTTGGACCACGTGATGATTCTTACATTGTTCTCATAGAGGAGAGCCAAGCTACTAAATTTATTTGGGCAATCACATAAATTTATATGCTTATATATTTTTTATTCTTCATACAACATACGGATAATCTCCTAAATTTATACACAAATTTATGGGGTTATTTTTTTTTTGTATTTTTCATAACAACATACGTTTGTGCTTACACGAAGTCATGACCTATGTAAACTATGGGCATTCAGCTATGTGAAGAAGTAGAAGAATGTCCAATTAACAGCATGGCTGCAGATAATCTCAATACAAAAGGATGATATGATGACGTTTACTAAGTTGGACCACATCATGATGCTTACATTATTTTCACCGAGGAGAGCCAAGCTACTAAATTTACATGGGCAATCACCTGAATTTATATGTTTATATATTTTTTATTCTTCTTACAACATATGGGCAATCACCTAAATTTATAACCAAATTTATGGGGCTATTTTTTGTATTTTTTCATAACAACATACGTTTGTGCTTACACGAAGTCATGACCTATGTAAACTAAAAGCATTCAGCTATCTCCCTATGAACAAGTAGAAGAATATCCAATTCACAGCACCGCTGCCCATAATCTCAATACTAAAGGATGATATGATAACGTTTACTAAGTTGGACCACATTATGGTGCTTACATTGTTTTGACCGAGGAGAGCCAAGCTACCAAATTTATATGGGCAATCACCAGAATTTATATGCTTATAGATTTTTTATTCTTCTTACAACATATGGGCGATCACCTAAATTTATACACAAATTTATGGGGTTATTTTTTTTATTTTGCATAACAACATACATTTGAGCATACACGGAGTCACGACCTATGTAAACTCTAGGCATTGAGCAGTCCCTATGAACAAGTAGAAGAATGTCCAATTAACAGCACTGATGCCGATAATTTCAATACTAAAGGATGATATGATGTCGTTTACTAAGTTGGACCACGTGATGATGCGTACATAGTTTTCACCAAGGAGAGCCAAGCTACTAAGTTTATATGGGCAATCACCTAAATTTCTATGCTTATATATTTTTTATTCTTCTCACAACATATGGGCAATTGCCTAAATTTATGCACAAATTTATGGGGTTAGTTTTTTGTATTTTTCATAACAACATATGTTTGTGCTTACATGAAGTCATGACCTATGTAAGCTATGTCAATTCAGCTGTCTCCCTGTGAACAAGTAGAAGAATGTCAAATTAACAGCAACGCTGCCGATAATCTCAATACTAAAGGATGATATGATGAGGTTTACTAAGTTGGACCATTTGATGATGCTTACATTGTTTTCCTCAAGGAGAGCCAGGATACTAAATTTATATGGGCAATCACCTAAGTTTCTATGCTTATATATTTTTTATTCTTCTCACAACATGTGGGCAGTCACCTAAATTTATACACAAATTTATGGGGTTATTTGTTGTATTTTTGATAACAACATATGTTTGTGCTTACACGAAGTCACAACCTGTGTAAACTATGGGCATTCAACTGTCTCCATGTGACCAAGTAGAAAAATGTCCAAATAACAGCACCGCTGTCAATAATCTCAATACTAAAGGATGATATGATGACGTTTACTAAGTTGGACCACGTGATGATGCTTACATTGTTTCCCCTGAGAAGAGCCAAGCTACTAATTTTGTATGGGCACTCACCTAAATTTATATGCACATATTTTTTATTCTTCTTACAACATATGGGCAATCACCTAAACTTATAGAAAAATTTATGGGGTTATTTTTTGTATTTTTCATTACAACATACGTTTGTGCCTACACGAAGTCACAACCTGTGTAAACTATGGGCATTCAGCTGTCTCACAGTGAACAAGTAGTATAATGTCCAATTAATAGAACCGCTGCTGATAATCTCAATACTAAAGGATGATATGATGACGTTTACTATGTTGGACCACGTGATGATGCTTACATTGTTTTCACCGAGAAGAGCCACACTACTAAATTTATATGGGCAGTCACCTAAACTGATATGCTTATATATTTTTTATTCTTCTTACAACATATGGGCAATCACAAAAATTTATACACAAATTTATGGGGTTATTTTTTGTATGTTTCATTACGGCATACATTTGTGCTTACACGAGGTCATCACCTTTGTAAACTATGGGCAATATGTGGTCTCCCTATGAACAAGTCGAAGAATATCCAATTAACAGCAATGCTGCCAATAATCTCAATACTAAATAATGATATGATGATGTTTACTAAGGTGGACCATGTGATGATGCTTACATTGTTTTCGCAGAGGAGAGCCAAGCTACTAAATTTATATGGTTAATCACTGTAGCACCTGGTTTTAAGGACAAAACCAGATACACACCATATGTGAGCCCAGGAAGTCAAATCACATATATGGCTACATATATGGGTAATATCAAAAGATAAATGCTTAATTACATACCATATGTTAGCCCAGCAAGTCGAATCTCACATATAGCTATAAATATGGGTAATATCAAAACATAATGTTTATTATATAATGTACTTAGTTCAAAGAAGATAACCTTAGACACAAACAGCGGAAAGACAACTCCGATCTTCGGGTGAAGACTCCAACTCCACATGGACAACTGACTGGTTGATCATAAGCATAATTCCTCTAGACTAGCAATCTGGTACCCATCTAGGATTTTTATCCAAGTAAAATATAAAGGCAAGCGTAAGTACATGTCGTACTCAACAAATATAACATGGGGTTCATGAGGCTCAAATGGTTCACAATAGTTTAACTGCGATTAGCTTTTAGTGAGTCATGATTTTTAGCAATTGAGTAGCAACAAGTTTATCACAAGCCCATGTAAACACATGATCAGGTAAACATAATTAATGAATAGCATAAACAATTAACCATTAATGATCATCTAGTCCGTAAATGTTCCAAGACCGCTTATGACCGTGAGTACGGCTGATATACCAGTTTTACACTCTGCAAAGGTTGTATACTTTTAGTGTGAGACATGATTCCCAATTTCCTGAGTTTATAACTCCCAAAACACTTCTAGGGTGAGCAGGCAGGGTTCACTATGAAGTCTTTCAAAGGTTCATCTAACAAGTTAGAGCCTCTAGGATTCACTTGGCAAGCAGATGTAGGAACCCCCTTTCGAATGGTACAATTTCATCATGGCTATACACATAGGAACTAAGGCTGTCCTATACCCATCATGTCAAGCCCCTTTTGCGTCATAAAGGCAAGCAGTAACAAGCTAGAAAAAATCCTCATACTTGACTAAAGCTAGAGCCATGTGGCCCTCATAGTTATACTATAAGTCCTGGATGATCACTTACAAATAACTCCTTAAGGACAGGAATCTAGAGCACCATAAAGCCCAATGCTCCCACCCTCTCAAGCCAAATTGCTAAAAAGCATATTTCAATGTTTATTGCATTGCCATTAGTCAAGTTACAAGATCATGATTTTAATTTAGCACTAGCATCAACTACCCACATGCACAATAATTCCCAAGGTCACAAGGAATCCATGATATCAAATAGATAGAAAAAATACTACGGTTATCAAGGTGGACACATGCATATGATTAAATTGTTATTAAGGTGAATAGGATAACAAGGATGATCCCATGCTATACTTGCCTTGCTCAGCAAACTCTTTTTGATCCTGCTAGTCGTCAATGTACTAGTCTTGCTCAACAAAAAATTGCTCACCGTCTATACTCGATCATCCATCATCAACACACAAGCATTTAGAACCAATCATGCATAGCAAACAAGAGCTACAATTAGAATAGTACACTAGTCAATAAAAAAGTTTGAAAACTAATCTACGCATTGCTACGAGTATATACACGCAAAAAGCACGCTAATCAGAGCTATGGTGCAAAAGAAACAACTATCATAAGATTATTTTATAGAGTAAAAAGGAAAACTATATGCATTGTTTATTTTAATAATATAAGATATATATAAGATACCTCAGAGAAATATCTAGATTGAATTAAGTCAAATTTATATTTGAGTTAGAAAACTAAAGTACCATTAATCCATATTTCATTTATAAATCATGTTGCATAATCATTATTCAAGTTAGGATTTAAACCATGAAATTCTAGATCAAGTCACATGGTAAACACTATTACAAACGCGTAGATTATGTCATTATGAATCTAACGTAATTTGAACGGATCGAATCGGAGCTAAAACAGAGATTTTATGGCTAAAACAAGATCGGTGGCAAAACTCAAAATAAGTCAAACTCGTTTTCAAATTAAAAGAAAATCTCGATTTTGAATACGAGTGGACTGCAGGTTTAAAAACAGAAAAGTGCTGGGGCTCTTTTGAAAAAGATGCAGCCAAAAATGTATGGCCAGATCTGGGCCATAGATTCAACGATGGATGGCTCAGGATGATTGTATGTATATGTGTATTTCCTTTGTATTTCAGGAATTGTTTTTGTACTGGGAAACGGCCACAAAACGTATACATGATGTCATGTGATGTCATCAAGCTGGGAATCGGAACAGCTAGGAATTGAAGCAGGGCACAGAGCACGCATGGTGCACGGCATCAAGAGCTTAACCGAAATATAAAGGAAATACATGCTTGCATGGGGAACGGCACTTAACTTGCAAGAGGTGAGATGGTGGCGTGCTTGCTTGTATATGCGGTATAGAACATGGTTGTCATGTACTGATGTACAGGGGCTTGCGAATACGTAGCGTAACTTGGCAGTTGGACAGAAAGAAGCGGCGGCCAGGGAGGCTTGCCGGAGAAACGTAGGAGATAGATGGAACGAGAGTGTTGCGTGGGACGCTTACCAATGGCCGAGAAGCAGCGAGGATGGCTGGCCAGCTGTGATTGACGTAGAGGGTGACAAGATCAGGTTTCTCGTGAACAGCTTCTCCAGTAGCAGATCGGCGATGTGACTATGTGAGTTGTCGACGAAGGTAGCAGCAGCTAGCCGCGCTCGGCCTGGATGACGGTGGATCAGCGACACAGACGCAAGGGCGCAGGCGACACTTTGGAGATGGTGTAAGGAGAAAATCTAGTTTACTACCTAGGGATTCCTAAACTAGGGGCTCCGCTTATGATAGTTCTGATGTGCTTTACCCAAGGAGTTGATACATATATATAGGGAGGAAAACTCTCCACCTTCACATCAACTGGCAATATGATTTTAATTGATGTTGCGCCATCCAGCTCCACTGATAGGCCTAAATAATCATTTCAGCCCATTAGTAAATAAAGCCATGGGCCTTTGAGAGTCGGTGGAAAATTGAGCACAGATTTTTTTAATTTTGAAATTAATTAATATCATGAAATAAAATAATTCTAGAAAGTCTAGAATTACCATTTATATCACAAAAAATACTCCAAAGCTTAGAAAAATCCCTGAAACAATCCTGGAGATAAATTGAAAGACAAGGAACTCTGGTAAAATATTTTGAGCTCAAGAAAAGATTGTTGGGAACTTGGAACATAAAGATTAAGGTAAAGAAGGTAGGAATTAAATTCTAGAAAGAAGCTAAAAATTCCTAGAGATAGATATTCATCTCCTAAACGTATTTAAAAAAATATTTTGCACATAGAAACTCAGGTGCGACTGGCATGAATGCAACAAACATGTTTCTACCTTAAGATAAATTTTAATTTAATAAAAATTTATTATTTCCCTATGTTTTCATGAGCACAAAAATATAAAATTAAATTAATTTGATCCTATTTTCAAAAGTGTAAATTTTAGGGTGTTACAATTATGTCCCCCTTAAGATGAATCTTGTCCTCGAGATTCGGAAGATGATGATCCTGAAATGATGATACTCCACTTTTGGATCTTCGTCTCTTCCTTGAGTTGTTCCCTCTTCTTAGTAACGATTCCGTCCTACTTTACCTACCCTGATAACCTTACTCCAAGTACTTTCTCAAGTGTTTCCAAGAATTGTCACGTACTCCAAACAACTCTCAGGTAGCTCCAAACACTAGGCCACTTTTCGTTTTTAGTCCATTCTATCCAATCTCTTCCTTCATATGTTCACCATCCAACTGAGCCTCCCTACTCTCTTGATCCAAAGTAGGTCCTACCACCAACTTCAAAACATTAATAACTATATATGCTCAGGTTAAGTTGTTCAACTTTCAAACACAATTCTTAATCCATGGTGTCGTTCGAAGCTTCTTAGCACAAGCCTCCTTTGCTAAGGGCATCGACAACGACATTCGCTTCTCTCACGTGATAGCACACTTACAGACCATAAACCTTTGACTACTTCAACCCAACGATGATGTCACAAGTTCATAATCAACTTTAGTGAAGATGTCCTTTAGATTCTTATGATCCACCTAGATGTCCCTTTTATATCCAAGAAGATAGTATCTCCATGCTCCACAATGGATAACTCCACATCATGGGTCGGTTAGTCCAACTCACGCTTCCTTAGTTGACTTAATTCATAAGCGAGTACTCTTCTTGTATAGTGCACATCATATCCCAAGTCTCGATGGGATGCATTATAGAGGAAATTATTATGCCCATCTTTATAATGCCTCCAATGAACCTCTGATAGAATCTTATTATTCCAAGGAAACTTCGAGTCACGCCTGCATCCTTGGATGAGTTCCAACTCATTACTAACTTTTCAAGTTCTTATCCACAATCCTACCTATTAGAGATAATCTGTCCAAGTAGAGAACTTCCTTCACTCAAAGCTTACTTGCTATGCTTGGTGTAGCAGTGAGGTTTTCTAAGTCTCCGTAGAACCAACTATAGACAATGTACAATATCTCCTTCCTATGTCATTAGTGCAAACTTGCTTTAAGTATGTTGAAGATTGAACTCTCGATTGATGATAGCTTGAATTGTAGATCGATGAATACACGAGCTCCTTGTAGATGATCCAATAAGTCATAAATACTGAGAAAAGATGCCCGCACTCGATGGTGACTTCTCAATCATGGATATAGCTAATGCTTCCAAGTGATGAACTACAAAGCCTTCTTTACTTTGGCTACCCCCCTTAAGAGGAATTCAATTAGGGAACACCAAAGTAACTTGCATTTCCTTATGGGTAAGTTAACTATCATAAAGACCTCCTGAGAACTCTTGTGCAACGGTATAAACAAGTAACTTGAAATTTCCTCGCGGGATGAAAAATAGCAATGCGGTAAAACAGCTGTAACTCTCATCCTGTTAATCCAATGAAGTTGCAGTTTACACCGTTGGAAAACTTATAAAATTATCTACAACTTTCGTATAGAACACTTTTCAAGATTATGAAGTTAAGTTGGTCGAAAATAGTGCATAACCGAAACTGTCCTTGGTTTCTGACAGCACAGATACATCGTCTTGTGAATTTCATAACTCCCAAACAAAATAGCTATGAAGGTGATTCTTGTGATCAGAGATAGATGGTGAAGTCTACTATTGTCCAGAATTTTTCCATGATTTTTGGTCATCCAAAAACAGAGATATATACTAAAGAAGAAAGATTGCTCCAAAATGGACAGGATAGAGAAAACAGAAGAAACCAAAACCCCACTATATATTGCATTGTCCTTATGCCTTAACAGTATTTCTAAATGAATTTGTAGGAACTACAAAATCATTACAATCATTCAAAGATCCAAAACAAGCATCAACATAATGACAATTTAACAAAGCAATAAAGGTGCACAACTCAATCAATGACTTAACTTGAGATACTATCGTTCTTTTCATACCAAGGGTAAATATCCTAAAGCTCCTCTTCCAATGGTGCAAGAAGGTGGTAAGAGAAGACTCTAAAAGCATATTAAATCAAGTGATGAAGATGAGAACAAAGACTTTAAAATAAGCGCCAAGGTAGAGATGAATAGCATGGGTAGAGATATAGTAGAGAAGAAAATATCAAGGTTTATAGAACAAGGGTGTTATAGCAAATGCAAAACCTTAAAACGGCTAGTTTCAAACTAGACTTGCATCCTACAGTCAGCATTGATCTGATACGACTTTGTAGCATCTGGTTTTAAGGACAAAACCAGATACACACTATATGTGAGCCCAGGAAGTCAAATCACACATATGGCTACAAATAAGGGTAATATCAAAAGACAAATGCTTAATTACATAGCGTATTAGTACCAAGAATACAACCTTAGCTAGCAGACTGCAGAAAAACACTCCGATCTTCGGTTGAAGACTCCACTCCATAGGGAGAACTGACTAGTTGATCACAGACCTAACTTCTTCAAACTCTAGCAATCTGGTACCCATCTGGAATTTTTATCCAAGTAAAATGTAAAGGCAAGCATAAGTACATGTCTGTTGGTATTTATTGACGCACATAGATAAATTCACAAGCACACAAATACCGCTGTAGCTTTCACCTGAAGGTATTCCAAGTATCGTATCCATAGGGAAACATGTGAGACAAACTACGATCTAACTTAACTAGGGGTAGCAACAAGGTTAGGATAAATTGGAACGTAGAGAGGATAACTAAGGTTCTCTAGTTCTGACTTGGGTATGTTTATGTCTTCTACTATTTAACTAGGGACATTACTAGGGAAAGACACTAGCAGAGGATGCTTTCCTATGTGCACCTACAGACGGGAGGTGGACTACAAAGGATCAACGAAGCTATATAGTACATGCTATAAAGAACTTATGTCACTCACGCGATCTACCACCTTCTAGAATGCAGGGTGCATCCACGATTAACCCAAGTCTAAGAACCACGCTTACACTTATGATTAATACTTTAATCCCCCTATGTAGAGAATAAAGCACTCAAAAGAGTCGCAAACCTGATGAATAATATAAATAAGATGCTTACTTGAATTAGAAGTTGATTATTAGAGAAATTTGAGAGGCAAGCTAAGATAGAACTTGGATCCGCCAAGGTACAGGCCATAGAGAGAGCACCGATAGGCCAGCACCTCCTCCATACTCTTCCCTCACTCTCCATCTCACTATTTCTATTTATAAGACTAGATCCTATGGAGGACTAATCTTCTCTTGATAGCTGGCTCTGATCCTAATGAGGAGAATATGAACATGGGTTTCAAGATAGATCCCTGGGGGTGGCAGGGGCTGATATATATAGGTCAGACCATCCAATATGAGCCCTTGGATCAAACCGACATAAAGGATGGGCGTAGATGCAACCTAGGAAGTGGTGGAGAACCGACATAGCAATGGGAGGCTGATATGGGGGGCCCATAGGTTAGGCGGCCTCTCGGTGGGGCCAGCTAGCCCCACATATTAGGGACACATGCTCTGATTTGGTGATTCACCTTCCAGAGTATTCCCATGTTGATTACGTGGCAGAATTCCATAATTTCCTTTGATGAATAGGTCCCCCTTGATAGTTTTCTGGTTAAACCCTACTAAAAACACAGATTCTCAAAAACTCATGGAATTTATTAGTTTAAAGCCTATACCTATGTTTGGTGATGGAATTAAGTATAAATGCAGGTTATGTTGATGGTTTATAATTGATGTTAGTGACCATCAACAAGTTTTCCAAGCTTAACCTTTGCCAGTCCCTGAGCAAAGCTAAACTCAGCAATGGATCAGGAGTTGCTGCAATGTTTTCACGCCTCAAAAGTACTCAGGTGTTCAATCAAAAATTCTCCTTCCAATTAGAATAAACTGATCTAACTTTCAAACTTACCTATATAACCTTCAACCATGAGGCTTCTTAGCCTTCACTTGGGTCTTGAGCAATTGAAAGATAGAACGATCAAGTCAAGCACTATGTCTGAAGTTCTTTGTTTCACCATTGTTCTAGAGTTTTTATAAGTTTTTTCAAAATAAAACTCAGAGATTCCATTGTATGACACTCTCAAGTCTCTCAATATATGTGGTATTTGTGGATGCTCACTAAGGCAATGAAGTTGTTATGCCTTTTTCTCTTCCTACCACTAAGGTTTATGTGGAGTTCATAGGTAGGGATAAAGTTAGAGCATACTTGCAATGCATATAATGTAAAATCAAACCTCGGGTCCAAAGAGAGTTGATTCATACAATCAAATAAAGAAGTGCATGTGTGTGGATATATGGTGGCTAACCTAATTCTACTATGCTCCTTGAAAACATATCTTATTCATCTCTTTTTTTCAGGCGGGCATCTAAGTACCCATTGTTTTAAATATCTTGAACACTTTTGTATCCATTTCTTTCTCAATCTCTTTTTATGCTCTTTTTTATGAATAACTTTTGCATAGCCCATATCTCTTTTCTACAACAAAACTTTGAGAGATAGCAACAAGAACTTGGAGCATTTATTTTGTGGATGAAAACATATCGAGCATGTTTTTGTTGTTCACTTCTAGTGTAGGAATAGAGCATTTTTGGGTGGATCTAGATGGAAAGCATGTTTTTGCGCCTATCCCTAGTGTAGGAGCAGTGCATATGTGGGTGGTGTGTACCTGATATTGATTTTAAGAGCATGACAAGTCTCTCATAAGGGTCAACAAAGCTAGATAAAACTCAATGCAAAAGCAAGCGGCATATATGTGGAAGTTTTCCTAGCCTAAATAACATGTATGGCTCTGGTGGAAATTCAAGCTTTGTCATACAGAAACTCATCATGTATCATTTTTGTGTTTTTAAAAGATAAATCTACAAAACTTTAGTGTCACTTGGAACAAGATAAACAACAACTCAGACCTTCTCATATCATATCCGTCAATTACCTTGACTTAGATCAAGCATATGCTACCCACAAGTTTCAAGTTGTCGCACCCAGTTTTAGGAACAAAACCAGATACACACCATATGTGAGCCTAGGAAGTCAAATTACACATATAGCCACAAATAGGGGTAATATCAAAACATAATGCTTAATATATAATGTATTTAGTTTAAAGAATATAACCTTAAACAACAAACAGTGGCCTACGGAGACAACTGACTGGTTGATCACAAGTCTAACTCATCCAGACTAAAAATCTGGTACCCATCCATGATTTTTATCCAAATAATTGAAAAGTAAAGCAAGCATAAGTACATATCGTACTCAACAAATATAACATGGGGTACATGAGGCTCAAAAGGTTGACACTGGTTTAACTGCATTAGCTTTTAGTGAGCCATCATTTAGCAATTTGAGTAGCAACAAGTTTATCACAAGCCCAAGTAAAAACATGATCAGGTAAACATGAATAATGAATAGCATACACAATTAATTCATAGTGATCATCTATTCCATAAGGGTTCCAAGGCCGCTTGTGACCGTAAGAACGGCTGATATACCAGTTTTACACTCTACAAAGGTTGTACACTTTCACTATGAGTCATGGTACCCATATGCCCGGGTTTATAACTCCCAAAACACTTCCAAGGTGAGCAGGTAGGGTTCACTATTAAGTCTTTCAAAGGTTTGTCTAACAAGTTAGGGCTGCTTGGATTCCAATTGGCAAACAGATGTAGAGCTCCCATTCCAAATGGCACATTCCGCGCATGCTATACACATAAGGACAGAGGCCACACTATATCTGATTCGACATGCCCCTTTTGCACCACGAATATAACCACTCACAAGCTAGAAAATGTCCTCATACTTGACTAAAGCCAGAGCCATGTGGCCCTTATAGTTGTATTGTAAGTCCCAGATGATCACTTACAGATAAGTCCTTAGGGGGAGGAACCTAGAGCATCTGGAAAGTCGCCAAACACTCTAGCCCCTTTAACCATGTTGCTAAAAGTTATCTTTTAGTGTTTATTACATATACCATTAGTCAAGTTACAAGATCATTGTTTTAGTTGAGCACTAGCATTACTACCCAATGCAATATCCCACGGGTGATAAGGACTCCAAGATATCAAACAACTAGGAAATTTACTACATTTGCCAAGGTAGACACATGCATATGATTAAGTTGCTATTAAAGTGAATAGGACAACAAGGATGATCCCATGCTATACTTGCCTTAAACTTTTATCCTTCTTCTTGTCCAAATTTTCAAAGAATTGCTTTTGGGTTCACCGCGTATAGCTCACCGACTAGACAAGATCATAAAGCGCCACACAAGCATCCAAATAGACATGCATAACATACAAATATGACTCGATTAGAATAGTACACCAATCAATAACAAGATTTAAAAACTAATCTACACATTGCCACGAACACAGAGACATCAAAAATACGCTGATCGGAGCTACGGTGCAAAAGAAACGTCTATCGTAAAATTTACTTTATAGGAGAAAAAGAAAACTATATGCTTCATTTATTTTATATAAATCATGTATACGATAGTTTAGATAAATAGTTGGATTGAATTGGGTCAAACTATATTTGATTTGGAAAACAAAAATAAAACTAATCTTATTTTATTATTATTTAGAAAAGATCGAAGTGGAAAATCTAAATTGCTTTTAATTGGAAATCTAATTGCATATAGATGGATCAAATTAACATTTTATTTGAAAGAACAAAATAGGCTAAAAAATGTTATTGTCACGTAGATTATGTCATTACAGATCTAACACAACTTGAACTGGTCAAAACGGAGTTAGAACGGAGATTTTATGGGTAAAACAAGATCGGTGGCACTTTTGTAAATAACCAAAACCTATTTTTGATTTAAAATAAATAAATTTGAGATTTATCAGAGCCATGGACGATGGGTTCAAATCTGGAAAAGTGCAGGGCCTCTTTAGAAAGATTGCCAAACGAAGGGGTATGGAGAGATCTGAGCGGTTAGATCTAGATTGAACGGCTCAAATTAGAATCTGGGAGGGAGAGAGAGAATTGCCGGCCAACTACAGTGACTGTGCGGCGGCTACCACTACCGGTGGTGGGAAAACCTCGCTACAGAACATAGAAAATGGCCTACGAGCCACGGCAGAGCAAACTAAGAGCATGGGGAGCAAGAGGGCGGCATGGGCGAACTCATCAGTGGGGTTAGAGAGGGCCACAATGAAACAATGGAGGCATGGGGCTCAACCTGGCGGCTCAGGCTCTGACAAAACAACGGCGATGGCTCTATGGTAATGGAGAGCAAGAGAGAGAGCTAGCGAGGTACCGCCTGCTTGCTTACCTCCAAGCGAAGCTCGAAGAGCGGTCCCAAACGATGGTAGAATAGCGAGGCAAGCACGACTGCGGTGGCTAGGGTTTGTGGCTGCTCTTGTGGATCTAGATGAGGGCGGTGGCTTGTGATTATGGTTTCGAATGGGGTGGCGCACCTAGGGCTTGCTTATATAGGGGCCTCGACGTGGGAAACATGCCACTATCCCACTGTTCGGGACGCGCGGCGAAGGAAATCATCGGAATAGAGTCGGTTCAGGTCCATCTCAAGGTAGGGGATGACACTGTGGCATGGGGCCATGGTGTCCGTGAGAGAGGGGTGGGATCCGGCTGTCAACCAAAGGGAGAGAGGGAAGGGGGCACGCTCGTGGCTTGGCCTGCTAGGCCGCTTGCTGGCATGTGTGCCAGGATGGAGGGAGTGGAGGTCTGGCTAGGCCAGTGGTGCTATGGTTCCAAGCGGGGAAGGAGGGGATGGGCTTGAGGGAGCGGGCCATGGAAGAGGGGAGAGAGAAAGGCCTGTGGGCCAGAAGGAGAGAGGGGAGGTTTTCTTCTTTTTTTTCTTTTCTTTTTTTTCAAAGCACATTCAAATCATTTTAAAAGCAATTTGAATTCGCTTTGGATTTAGATCAAAACCATGCATCGCAATAAAACATATGCACTAGCATCAATGCACCAACAAGGTTGCTAACCCTATGATGAATTTTAATTGAATGAAAAATTATTATTTCCCTATGTTTCATGAGCACAAAAATTTTGAATTAAATCATTTTAGCTCTATTTCCAAATAAGCAAATTTTAGTGTGTTACACAAGTTCAGAGTAAATCCTTATGTTAAAACAATCTTATCCAAAACTTAGGAGAATTCAAGGCTGAAAGCTAGGTACTTGAAAGGAATTACAATAGCGCAACTATTCATTATTTCCATTTAAGAGTTTATTCTGAGTCCTCTTTATTTTATTCATCTGTTAAAAACAAATTAAAACAAACTAGACACACCTTTTATTTTGTTTTCAATTTCACTAGATCACACATTATTACTATAGCTATATATATTTATTATAAAGATAACTTTTTATTTCGTTTCATTCATCATTTTTTTAAAAGAAACTAGAATTAAAACAAAAGGAAAAGAATACATACCTAGATACATGGGAGTACTTCACCCCAAAGCTAGCTCTTTTGGTGAGGGTTCGGTATTGTAAGTCCTTTGAACCGGACTTCTCTTTATGAAGTTCATTGATCGAGTTCCTCAATTTGCTCTGAAGATGAGAATTCTTGTGATGACGCCTCCAATGGTAATGTCATATTTTTTCGCCAAACCTATCTTGATTTTGAGCTTTGATTTTGGTTTGATAGGCTCAGAACTTTTACTTATAGAAATTGGGGAATTAACTAACTCCCCCACACTTTGCTTGAAGCGTGTCTTGCTAAAAAAGACAAGGTAGAGATCAAGTGCATGGGTTCTGTTGGTAGGAAAACACCAATAGAACCAAAACTTTATTTATTCTTCTCTATCCTTAGACATGCTAAACAAGATGAAATTGATGTTGTGTGCTTTGTTCAATTATAACATGGGTGATAAGATTAGAAGATTGAGTATGAATGTAGCATTTAAGTACATTTGGCTAAAAGGGTTGAATTGCTTAACCCATGGAAGGATTGTCTATCTGTGCATAATGTATCAATCTTTACTTGATTATGACTATCATCTTCCAGAGATAGGATGTGTAATGTTTTAGCTCATTTGGTTAAAACTATGAGATAAAGAAAGTGGTGCTAGGAACAAGCTTAAAGAACATGTTGAGTTAGTCAGGTTGGATTAAGTGATGAAGTTTGTTACCCAAACATGTTTTCTTTCTTATTTATGTGCATACCATAATCAAGGAAAAGCCTTTTAAGTAATGACCATTTACCTTAGGATGATGTTACCTTTATCATTCACTACTGGAAACTCGAATATTTCTGAGGGTGATTATTTTTTCTATGCGTTTTTCTCAGAACACACAGAAAATTTGTAATTTTTCTATCGGTATCAAAAAATACCCACAGAAATATCGAAAAACCGACAGAATAATTGAGTTATTTTTCTGTGCGTGACAATACACACAGAAAAACAATGCATACCCACAGAGAAATAGCAATTATTCTGTGGGGTTTTTTTAACTCACAGAAAAAAAACAACACAGGCACAGGAATGGATTCGTCGCGCCCTATTTTCGTCATTGGCGCCTGCCTTCGCGCGGTATAGAATAGAAAAGAGAGTGAAAAAACAAACCCTAAAAGTAAATCCTTCCGCGGCCGCCACCCAACCCTATCTCAAACGCGCCGCCAGAGGCCGAACTCCGCAAGTCCGCCGCTCCCGTAGTCCCGTCGCTCCCGGCTCCAGGTCCGCCGCTCCCACCTCATCCCGTTGCTCCCAGCTCCAGGTCCAGCGCCCGCCGCCCGCCGCCGCTCCTCGGGTATCCCGGCGCGCCAGCCGCCGCTGCCCAAGTCCGCCATCGCCCCAGCCCGACGCGCCGCCTGCCCCAGATCTGTCGTCGCCCAGCCCCTCCAGCGCATGGCACCCCGAGCGCGGCCTGTCCTGGCAAGCGGCCCCTCCCGGCGCGTCGCGCCGCTGGCCACCGCTTGCCCCAGATCCGGTGCCGGCGCCGCCTCTCCTGCGCATGGTGTCTCGGGCGCGGCCAGTGCCGGCAAGCGGGCCCACTTTTGAAGCCGGCAATGGTGGATCTGGAGGAGCCTGCCACCACGCCACTTCCATGTCCGGCACTACCCATTCACCGGCCCTCCACCTACTCTGGGCCGACCGGACTGGAAGAAGGGGAGGAGAGCCGCGAGGGAAGACCACCTGCGCCACCGCCGTTACCGCCGGTGAGCTACGTGTCTGACTGCTTCCTCCTTAGGTCGTGGCTTAGGACTTCCTCCTGGTCGAGATCTCTTGTGATTTGCCTTGTTTGTCGTATCATCAGATAGATTTACATGGACCATTGACTACTTTCAGTTCCCATTCCTTGAAACATGTTTTTGCATTCAGTGAAGTGAGGGTTGAAGGTTTGGAGACATTGGACTATCTTGACAACTTGCAATCCAAGAATCGTTGTACTGAACAAGGAGATGCAGTTGTATTTGAGTCTGAAGTAAGCTTGTGTTCTGCTAAATTTCATGGTTTGACGCCATTTCTGTACCAATGAAACTCTAATTACATTTGTATGTTGTTTTTTGAGTAAGGTGGACAAGGTATATTTGAGTGCTCCGCCAAAGATTGTGATCATTGACCACGAGAAGAAAAGAACATTTGTTTTGAGGAAAGAGGGACTTCCTGATGTTGGTGAGTTAGGAGTTATTAGGACCTTTTTTTATTCTTCAATTACAATGTTGATTTGTGAAATTCTGGGTTTTAAACTATTATGGATGTTGGCCTTTTCGTTTTGCAGTTGTTTGGAACCCTTGGGACAAGAAGGCCAAAGCAATGCCAGATTTCGGGGATGAGGAGTACAAGAGCATGCCAGGTGAAGAGTGGATAGGAAAGCAGGAAATTTCTGCTGTACCATCCAGTTACAGCAGCGGACAATTGGATCCTGAACTGATTTGTCGAATGCACACAATATAAAGTTTACCAACGATTGCCTCCTATGTGAGTATTCTGCACTTACTTTATTTGAGTGTTAGCAAATAAATCGTGCCTCCTTTCTTACAGTATTCTGTTAGCCACCTGTTTACTTGTAAAACCATCTCTAGCATAGCTGGTAAAAAAAATAATCAATGAGTAGGCACTAGTTAATAAAACCAATATTTAACCTCAAATAGGTTATCGCTGTCACTGTTAAAATGGTCCGACAGTTGGATTTACATGTAAAAGATGGCCAAAGTGTGAGGAACACAGGATTGACATAAGATCTCCGTACGTGTGGTTATAGACAAGAGAGATTTGTCTTGAGAGGACACAGAATGGAGAGCTATGTTTTGAGGACAGCAAATACAAAAAAGTAATTGCAGTGTGCATATAACATTTTGATCCTTTGAGGACAGCAAATACAAAAAAGTAGTAGTAGCACCTCTGATTTGTTGTATTTAGAAACTGCACTGCCATTTTGATTCATGAAAATCACAAGTAGAACTATACTAACATAATTCACGATTAGTAGTGCATCAAATATTTCTTGAACATATATGAGCAATGAGCTGTCAGTTTGATCCAAATGGGAGCTCTTCATTGTCTTTTATCAGTAACTTGACATCTTTGAAAATCACAAGTAGAACTATACTAACATAATTTACTGTAATGTAAGAAATATACATGGATGGACCACTCAAATAATGTCATTATATTTGAATTTGAAGGAGCAATGTAATAAGAAGATTTTACTGCAAAGTTAAAATACAATTTTAACTTGTTTGTTTTGTTACCCTGGTTGCTTTTCAGGTGAGATGCTATGAAAACAGTACCTTGAATATCTTGCATATATCAACCTGATCAATCATTTTGATATGTGATATTTGCGGAGCTGAGATGATATGAAACCCCAGTCTCGTGCCGCGCTGCTCTCCCCTTCTCTAACTATGTCTTGTGACTTTTTTTGTTTTGTACTACTTTTGAGTGGCTGTGATGAATCAAGTTTCCATTAGAGAACTTCTGCACTTTAGCACCTTATGAGCTGGTACTTGGGATATTTTGTTCTGTTTGCTGCTTAACTAGGATGGCTTGTACCAGTACAAGCAACCAGTTCTGTGGCCAGTTCAATTCCCATTAGAGAGAGAGAATTAAATTAAGTTCCAGGTGAAATTAAGTTGCAGTTGTCATGCTGATAATGGGTAAATCTGAGCCATTTCTCGAGTTCTTTTGCTCTTGTTCTTTTGCTCCAGGTGAAATATATGTAGTTCTCGTGCTTTTGACATACTGCTCTCTAATGGATCTGGAATGACCAATAGTTTCTTTTCTATTAGCTCAGTTCAATAGAGCTCTGTGATTTTTTGCATTGCTATTTGTAGAAGAACATGACTTTTTTTAATTCAATATATTAGCTAAGCTGACACCTGTATCTGAGCTTGTATTTGTGCTCCGATTGATGCTAAGAGTTAGGACTTGAATGTTTGTTCAGATTGGATCAGGTTTGGCTCCTCTTTCTTGAATGTCGCCACCTATACATGTGTGCATGACCAACTTTAGTGCTTGCTTGGTGTTCTATACTACTGTGCAGTTTATTTTTAGAATTTGTTGCAATACAATAGGGTATCGGGGACTTGGGTCTGTCAGTTAACCTTGTCCATGGGATAAGTATGTATGCAACACCAAAGTTTCTGAAATCTGAATCGATGATGTGGTCTAGCAATGCACTTATAAGGTATCATGGATTTCTAGTGCACTGTGGCTCTTTTGCTGCATCTATTTTGGTCTACAGATTTTTTTAGACATCTTTCCATGTTAGCTTTCTGTTATTGCATTCTACAGATTTTTTTAGACATCTTTCTGATTTGCCCCATGGGTCATTTTTATTTGATGCCTTAGGAATGCTGGACTTCTTCTCCCAATTATCATCACCTGCATCTGAATCCATTTTAGCACCCTTATCAGCCCAAGTATCCATTTCAGCTGGTTGTCCAGATACAGTTGCCTCGCCTGTTGGCTTCTCAGTGCTCCAGCCTCCCCAATCAGTGGAATTGTCCTGCACCTTAGCCTTGCTTTGCTGGGTGAGCTGGGATTTCTGATGCTTTTTGTGGTTGCCTGTGCAGACTGGAGCAGGAGTCGGGCTTCTACTTCAACATGAAGCACTTCGAGGACCTCATGCAGGGCGGCGAGTCGGACGAGTTGGAGAGGTACCTCAGCGGCTTCACCAAGCTGGAGGACAACCGCTACTCCATGAAGATCTTCTTTGAGATCCGCAAGCAGAAGTACCTCGAAGCCCTTGATAGGTGACCGACTCATCACTACACTACTCTTGGTCCCTTGTTGTTGTCAATGTTTATTTTTTGCTGAATTTGCTGTCGGTGTCACAGGCATGATAGGGCCAAGGCTGTGGAGATTCTCATGAAGGATCTGAAGGTGTTCGCCTCCTTCAATGAGGAGCTATTCAAGGAGATAACACAGCTGCTGACCTTGGAGAATTTTAGGTATGGTAACTTTCCTTTCAGAAGCAAAATATATAGTGCATTGGGCCGGTGCATCCAGATGTGATTGTGTATTGATGATCAACAGGCAAAATGAGCAGATGTGATTTTGATGGTTTAATTTTGATATGTTTAATAACACATATTGACTTCATTAAAATATCAGGAATGCAATTTGTGAACAGAAATTCTATGGTGCTTTTTGGTATCAATTCAATTAGATTGTATGGTAGAATTTAATTTTTATGTGCACAACTGATATAAATCAAATAGTTCAATCACGTAACTGCTACTTGTGTAGGTTTACTATTTTTGTTCTTTATCTTCTTTTTGGTTATTCTGATGCCAAATGATGTGTTTCTTTGACTTCCCCTAGTATTTATGGATGGATAAGGTGACAGTTAAATGTAGTCGATGCTTCCTTTGTTCATTTGACTTGTTGGAATTTTATTGCTCCTGGTTGTCCAGCGCTACAGAATCTTCTTGATATGGTTCTTTTGGGACTGTTTTCATGTGATTTGGACATCTCTACCTGTTTATCCCAAGTAACCAGCTTTTATCGACAATGTGCAAAGAAATTTTATCACTTTATAGCAGCTCTAGCTTTAGATGCTTATGTTATAGCAGATATCATCCTTTTTTTTCCTTATTGTAAGGTCGTATCCATACATGCAACAATTGGGATTTCTCTACTTGTTATGCCTGCAAGTCTAACGGTGCTTCCAGAAGCACATTTTGTGCATGTAAAAGGTGAGGCTAACTGGGCTTTATTTCTTTCTTTCTAATGCCTTTCAGTCTGAACTGGCAACATCAGCTCTGCAAGAACCCCAGACCAAACCCTGACATCAAGACACTCTTTACTGATCACTCTTGTGCTGCTCCTACCAATGGAGCAAGAGCACCTCCACCTACCAATGGTCCGCTTGTTGGATCCATCCCTAAGTCAGCTGGATTTCCACCAATGGGTGCTCATGCTGTAAGTATTATCACAAGCAGGCCATTTAACTTATCCTGACTATTGATTGCTTATACTGGTTCAATGTTGCAGCCACACCAATGGGGATCTTCATGCTGCAAACCTTGACAACAATTAAGGTTCCGACAACAATGGCAATCATGCATCGATAATGTGATGGTTGTGTTAGCTTTAGTTTTAGCTCTAGTTTTAGTTTTAGTTTTAGCTATAATATGACTCAATGATGCATGCTTGTACTTTACTCATCTTGACTGAGACTTAAACTGTTGAGATGAGATGGTAATGCTTTTGAATGTATTGATGCCGGACCATTTGGACATCATCTATATGTAGCCCGGATGCCATTAATGAATGTGCTGAACATTTGGATCTTTATATGTATGATATCTATTATGTTGTGATGAAATTACAGTATGGACAGTCCATATTTGCTGCATGGTTAAGGTTTTTTTTTTTGTCGGTGGTTCTTTTATTTTTCTGTGCGTTAACCGAGACCGACACAACATTTAAATTTAATCTGTCTAATGTAATTTTTCTGTGCGTGTAACACCCATAGAAAAATCATTTTTCTGTCGGACTTTTCCTTTTTTCTGTGAGGATTAACGCACATAGTATTTAAAATTAATCTGGGCTGACGCAATTTTTCTGTACGTGTAACACCCACAGAAAAATTGTTTCTGACGGCGAACACACAGAACAATTGAATTTTTCTGTCATCATATTTCTGTGGGTATTTTTCTGAGGGTACACCGTCAGAAAAATATTTTTCTGACGGGATTCGTATTTTCCTGTGTGTTTTCGCACGCACAGAGAAAACCGAGTTTCCAGTAGTGATTGGAGTGTGATGACACCATGTGACAAAGAGTAAGTGCCTCGTGATGGTCTTTCCCTTTTTATTGAAGTTTTCCTTGTTCGGCTAGCCTCACAGCTCGAGTGTTCATGAGCTTTTTGTTTCCTAAATTGCACTATTTCTTTATCATCCTTTTGTTATGCCATCTTTTTGCTCTTTGATCTTGACATCTTGTTGGACTTTCTACTCCACTCATTCATTGTTGTATGCCTCAAATCTGTTGATTTGCTCGTCCACGTCCTATGAGTGATTGCTTTGATTATTGATCGTGTTTTATGGCACTCATCCTCTTTGTTCCATAGCTGCAATGGTGCTGGGTTTGCAGATTCATGCCAAACCATGGACAAGGGTAACTTGTATTCATTCATCCCTACAAAACGTTAGTGGAGACATATCTGAGGGAATACAACAAATTTGAACTATGGATTGTTGTCCATAAATTTTATGAATTACATCTATGCTAATGAAAAGATGGTTTTAGGATTGCTTTAGCATAGATTTTGTTTATCATGTTTTATACCAGCATGGCTCAAGGCAAAGGTAACTTGCAGTAGAAGATAAAGTGAATGAACTTTGATACTTATAGTTCTTCCATCATGATGAACGAGCTGTGTCTTCTTTGTGCAATGTTATTAGAGTTTGTTATGTGCCTGACTTCATCTCTGATTTGAATTCATCTCGTAACTTATCAATATTGAATTAAGAGTTTCCTGCATGGGGTTAGTCTAACAAAATGACCAGTATCTACCATAGCATATTCTTGGTTCAAAAATCAAACTAGACACCATGTCTAATTTAATCTAGCAAAGCATTTTAACCTAAGCACCGTGCTTAATTTAAAAAGCCTTTGAAAGTAAGATCAACTCTCCTAAACTAAGCACCATGTTAATTTATGAGATGTATGAACAAACTCTAAACCTTGAACATACTATAGTAAACAAAGGTAGCATGAAAGCATTATAGAGATTTAGTCAATTAGAGATGAAAGAGCATGATTGTTATTTAGCAAATTGAGGATGGCTTAAAGGTAGAGACAACCAAAAATTAGCAACATGGCATAAGATTTTTTTAGTTCATCCCCCGCACTTGAATTTTGTAGCAAAATCAAGTTTGGATGATAGAACTCTCATGTGTGAATGTGATTCAATGTTCCATAATAATTGGTTGGACATACCTTGCATCGTCATCCTTCATCCTTTTTGCTTCAAACCTGGAATGGTTAGTTACAAAAATACCCAAAGGAATAATTTCACAACTATATTTCTATGCTCACTTCACAAGGGAATTTTAACAAAAGGTGAAAGCTCATGTGGTCTCCCTGAAAGTGCATGTTTTAGGACAGAATCCTATCCTTGGGAAACCTTCAAATTGCGCTTTAGGTTGGCGAGGTGGTTTCCCCTCCAATACCAACCTTTGGGTGCCTATCTCAAGATTCATGCCAACAAAATTTGCAATGTTTATGATAAACATACGCATCTACAACCACCCTTTCAAAGTTTTTATGAACAGGAAGCACGAGGGGGTTGAAGATCTTGTGTGTGGCAATGTTAGAGAGACCAATTGATTCAGGAGATTTCTCATGCGAGCATGTATTTGATGAGGTGTTAATGAAGTAGCTTCCATGCAATCGCTGATGTAATCTTCCTTTTCAAGCTCTAGGGTTGATTCTTTATGAATTTCTATAGGTAACAACATTGTCTCCATCATTCCATGCCTATAACATTCATTGGACGTTTTATTATCCAAGATTTCCCATGGATTGGTGGCTCTTGGGTTGATCTCATCTAAGGCCTCCTCCAAACTTGAATGAGTCATGTTTATTAAAGAGATTGATTTAAGCTCACCGTTTGGATTTAAACCAAGTTTGGATTCTACCCATAAGACTTTGTCCTTGTCCATCCATTCTTTAACAACGGCATATAAGTTCTTAATACATTCCAGCCATTGTCGTTGCTCTTTTTGGTCATCCTTGTGGCCTTCATGATTCCTATGCTTTGGTTGTCTTAGTGGATTTCTAGGGTCATCATGAGACTTAGGAGAGAGAGCATAAGAGGGATCATCGGGGTCAAGGATGGATTGAAAGATAGGTTCAGATGAGACATCTAATGTGGACACAGGTGGGGAGAGGATAGGAATGGCTTCTAAATGGCTTGGCTCTCCTTCTATGGCATGACTAGTCATGCCATCCTTGAATTCTTCCCAATGTCCTACATGGGAATAAGGATGCTTTCTAAAAAATACCTTCTTGAGAGGATTTAAATTATATTCACTCAAAGCTCTCTTATCAAGAAATCATCTCCTGATCAAGTAGAGGAAGTTTTGATAGCCAAATCGCAACCACTCCAATCTCAACATTTAGCTATCAATCCCGAACCACCAATACCCCAAAATCCTCCAAGAGAAGAAGGAATTCCACCTTTGGAAATCCCTGTTGAAATCAAGGATGACCTCTTTGGTGCTGATTTTGGGACCAAATACCCCAAAAATTCTCATCTTCATAGGAGGCCTTCGGGCGAATATAATTCAAATCCTCTCAAGAAGAGATCTCTTAGGAAGTGTCCTCATTCCCATGTAGGACATTGTGAAGAACTCAAGGGTGACATTTCAAGTAATGCCATAGAAGGAGAGCTGAGCCATCTAGAAGCCATTCCTATCCTCTCCCCTCCTATGTCCACATTAGATGTCTCATCAGAACCCATCTTTCAACCCATCCTTGACCCCGATGATCCCTCTTATGCTCTCTCTCCTAAGTCTCATGATGACCCTAGAAATCCACTAAGACAACCAAAGCATAGGAATCATGATGGCCACAAGGATGACCAAAAAGATCAATGACAATGGCTGGAATGTATTAAGAACTTGTATGTCATTGCTAAAGAATGGATGGACCAGGACGAAGCCTTATGGGTAGAATCCAAACTTGTCTTAGATCCATACAGTGAGCTTAAATCAATCTCTTTAATAAACATGACTCATCCAAGTTTGGATGAGGCCTTAGAAGAGATCCACCCGAGAGCCACCAATATATGGGAAATCTTGGACAATGAAATGTCCAATGAATGTCATAGGCATGGAATGATGGAGACAATGTTTCTGCCTATAGACATTCATAAAGAAACACCCTTAGAGCTTAAAAGGAAGATAACATCAATGAGCATGGAAGTTATTTCATGAACACCTCATCAAATCCAAGCTCACATGAGAAATCTCCTGAATCAATCGGTCTTTCCAACATTGCCACACTCGAGATATTCAACCACCTCATACTTTTTGTTCATAAAAACTTTGAAAGGGTGGTTGTAGATGCATATGTTTATCATAAATATTACAGATCTCATTGTGTGAATCTTGAGATAGGTACACAAAGGTTTATGTTTGAGGGGAATCCACTTTCACCAACTTGAGTGCAATTAGAAGGTTTCCCAAGGACAAGCTTCTATCCTAAAACAATCACTTTCAGGAGATAACATGAGACTTCACCTTGCCCTTGTGAAATGAGAATAGAAATATAATTGTGAAAATATTCCTTCGGATAGTTTTGTCACTAACCATTCTAGGTTTGAAGCAAAAAGAATGAAGGATGACGACTCAAGGTATGTCCAACCAATCATCATGCAACACTGAATCACATCCATCCAAACTTGACTTTGCCTTGCAAATTCAAGCCTGGGGGATGGACTTCTTTGAAAAATCTTATGCCATGTTACTAATTCATCTTGGTTGTCTCTACCTTTAAATCATGCTCAATAACAATCATGCTCTTTCATCTCCAATTGAATAAATCTTGGTAATGCTTTCATACCACCTTTGTTTACTATAGTATGTTCAAGGTTTGGAGTATGTTCATACATCTCATAAATTAAGCATTGTGCTTAGTTTAGGAGTGTTGATATTAATTTCAAAGGCTTTTTAAATTAAGCGTGGTGCTTAGGTTAAAATGCCTTCCTGAATCAAATTAGACATGGTGTCTAGGTTGATTTTTGAACCAAGAATATGCTATAGTGGATACTGGTCATTTTGTTGGACTAACCCTATGCAGGAAACTTTTAATTCAATATTGGTAAGTCACGAGATGAATTCATATCGGAGATGAAGCAAGACACAAGTCATTCATTATTGATGTAAGACTACATACCTCATTCATCATGGATGAAAGAACTTTAAGTATCAAAGATCATTCACTTTGTCTTTAGCTGCAAGTTACCTTTGCCTTAAAGCCATGCTTGTATAAAACATGATAAACAAAGTCTATGCTACAGCAATCCTAAAACTATCTTTTCATTAGCATAGATGTAATTCATAAAATTTATGGACAACAATCCATAGTTCAAATTTGTTGTATTCCCTCGGGTATGTCTCCACTAACATTTTATCAGGATGAATGAATACAGGCTACCCTTGTCCATGGTTTGGCATGAATCTGCAAACCTAGCCACCACTGCAGCTATGGAACAAAGAGGATGAGTGCCATAAAACTTGATTAGTAATCAAAGCACTCACTCAGAGGGAGTGGATGAGCAAATCAACAGATTTGAGGCATACAACAATGAATGAGTGGAGCGGAAGGACCAACAAGGTGGCAAGATCAAAGAAGCAAAAAGATGACATGACAAAAGGATGAGAAAGAAAAGGTGCGATCTAGGAAACAAGAAGCTCATGAATAGCTCAAGATGTGAGACTAGCCGAGCAAGGAAAACTTCAAGCAAAAGGGAAGAACCATCATGAGTCATCTACCCTTCATCATATGGTGACATTACGCTCCAATGACAAAGGTAACATCCTAAGGTAAATGGTCATTATTTAAAAAGCTTTTCCTTGATTCTGGTATGCAATAAATAAGAAACAAACATGTTCGAGTAACAGTTTACCTGATCAAACCTGATTAGCTCAACATATCTTGTTCTATAAGATTGTTACTAGCACCATTTTCTTGATCTCATAGCCTTAACCAAATTTACTTAAATGCTACATTCATGCTCAATCTTCTAATCTTACCACCTATGATATAATTGAACACAGCACATAACATCAACTTCATCTTGTTCAATGTGCCTAAGTGTTAGAGAGGAATAATTAAAGTTTCGGTTCTGTTGGTGTTTTCCCACCAACAGAGCCCATGCACTTGATCTCTACCTTGTCTTTATGAGCAGGACACACTTCAAGCAAAGTGTGGGGGAGTTAGTTAATTCCCCAATTTCTACAAGCAAAAGTTCTGAACTTGTCAAACCAAAGTCCAAACTCAAAACCATGACGGGTTTGGCGGAAGGAGGTGACATCACCATTAAAGGCGTCATCACAAGAATCCTCCTCTTCAGAGCAAACCGAGGTAGTTGGTCAATAAACTTCACAAGGAGAAGTCTGGTTTGAAGAACTTACAACACCAAACCCTCATCGAAAGAGTTAGCTTGGGGGAGAAGCACTCCCATGTATCCAGGTAAGTATGCTTCCCCTTTGTTATAGTTTTGGTTTATTTGAAATAGTTAAGAAAATGGTGAATGAAAAACAAAATAAAAGGTTATCTATATAATAAATATATATAGTTATAGTAATAATGTGTGATCTAGTAAAATTGAAAACAAAATAAAAAGGAGTGGATACGACTGATTTGATATAAAGATTTACTCTGAACTTGAAACTTGTGGGTAGCAAATGCTTGATCTAAGTCTAGGTAGTTGACGGATATGATATGAGAAGGTCTGAGCTACTGTTTATCTTATTTCAAGTGACACTAAAGTTTAGGAGATTTACTTTTTAAAACATAAAAATGTTATATGATGAGTTCTTGTATGACAAAGCTTGAATTCCCACCAGAGCCATACATGTTATTTAGGCTAGGAAAACCTTCACTTATATGTTGCTTGCTTTTGCATTGGGTTTTGTCAAGCTTTGTTGACCCTTATAAGAGATTTGTCATGCTCTTAAAATCAAGATCACGTGCACACCACCCACATAAGCAATACTCCAACAGTAGGGGTAGGCGCAAAAACATGTCTTCCATCTAGATCCATCCAAAAATGTTTTACTCCTACGCTGAGAGTGAACACAAAACATGCTTGATAGTTTTTTCATTCACCAAATAAATGCTCCAAGTTCTTGTTGCTATCTCTCAAAGTTTTGTTGCAGAAAAGAGACATGGGGCTATGCAAAAGTTATTCATAAAAAAGAAAAAAATAGATGAGAAAAATGGACAAGTGTCCGAGATATTTAAAACAATGGGTACTTAGATGCCCACCCGAAAAAAAGAAGAGAAGAGAAACAGAGATGAATAAGATAGCCCCTACCCTCTAGCAAATGTTTCCAAGTTTCAAAGGAGAGATATGTTTTCAAGGAGCATAGTAGAATCAAGTTAGCCACCATATATCCACCACATATCCACACACATGCACATCTTGATTTGATTGTACGATTCAACTCTCTTTGGATCCATTGTTTGACATTACAATATATGCATTGCAAGTATGTTCTAGCTTTCTCCCTACCTATGAATTCCTCATAAGCTTTAGTTGTAGGAAAAAAGGGGCATAACATCTTTACTACCTTTGGTGAGGATCTACAAATACCATATATTTTGAGAGACTTGAGAGTGTTATACAATGGAATCTTTGAGTTTTATTTGAAAACTTATAAAAACTCTAGAATAATGGTGGAACAAAGAACTTGAGACATAGTGCTTGACTTGATCGTTCTGTCTTTCAATTGCTCAAGACCCAAGTGAAGGTTAAGAAGCCCCATGGTTGAAGGTAATATGGGTAAGTTTGAAAGTCAGGTCAGTTTATTCTAATCCGGAGGAGATTTTTTGATTGAACGCATGTGTACTTTTGAGGCATGAAAACTTTGTAGCAAATCATAATCCATTGCTGAGTTTAGGTTTGCTCAAGGACTGGCAAAGGTTAAGTTTGAGGGAACTTATTGACGGTCACTAACATCAATTATAAACCATCAACATAATCTGCATTTATACTTAATTCCATCACTAAACATAGGTATAGGGGTTTAAACTAATAAATTCCACGAGTTTTGGTGAATCTGTGTTTTCAGCAGGGTTTATCCAGAAAACCATCATGGGGGACCTATTCGTCAAAGGAAATTACAGAATTCCACCACGTAATTAACGTGGGAAGACTCTAGAAGACTCCTAGGTTGTATCTGCGCTGTCCTTGTCAGCTTCCTGTTGCTATGTCGGTTCTCCACCGCCTCATAGGTTGCATCTACGCCGTCCTTTAAGTCGGTTTGATCCAAGGGCTCACGTTGGACACTCCGGGCTATATATACCAGCCCCTACCCTCCTCCCTCTACCATCCTAAAATCGTAATTCATATCACGAGGATCAGAGTCAAGTATCAAGAGAAGATTAGTCCTCCATAGGATCTAGTATTGTAAATAATAGTGAGATAGAGAGTGAGGGAAGAGTTTGGAGGAGATGCCGGCTTGTCGGTGCTCTCTCTATAACTTATACCTTGGCGGATCAAAGTTTTACTTGAGCTTGCCTTTGAGAATTCTCTGGTAATCAACTTCTGATTCAAGTAAGTAATTGTTTATATTGTTTATCAGGATCACGACTCGCTTTTAAGTGCTTTAATCTATAGACTCTCTAGGTTAAAGTATCAATCGTAAGTGTAAGCGTGGTGCTTAGACTTGGTTAATCGTGGATGCACCCTGCATTCTAGATGGTGGTAGATCACATGTCTGACATCAGTTCTATATAGCCTGTACTATATAGCTTCGTTGATCCTTTGTAGTTCACCTCCCATCTGTAGGCACAAGTAGGACGTGGTTACGAAGGAAAGCATCCTCTGCTGATGTCTTTTCCTAGTAATGTCCCCAGTTAAATAGTAGAAGACATAGCTTACCCAAGTCAGAACTAGAGAACCTTAGTTTTTCTCTCTACGCTCCTATTTATCTCAACCTTGTTGCTACCCCTAGTTAAGTTAGATCGTAGTTAGTCTCACATATTTCGCTGTGGATACGATACTTGGAATACTTTTGGGTGAAAGCTACAGCGGTATCGGTGTGCTTCCAGATTTATCTGTGTGTGTTAAAATATACCAATACATATAACATTAGTCAAGTTACAAGATCATGGTTTTAATTGAGCACTAGCATCAACTACCCCCATGCACAATAATTCCCAAGGTGACAAGGAATCCAGGATATCAAATAGCTAGAAAAATTACTACGGTTATCAACGTGGACACATGCATATGATTAAATTGTTATTAAGGTGAATGGGACAACAAGGATGATCCCATGCTATACTTGCCTTGCTCAGCAAACTCTTTTTGATCCTGCTGGTCATCAAAGTACTAGTCTTGCTCACCAAAAAACTTCTCACCGTCTATACTTGATCATCCATCATCAACACACAAGCATTCAGGGCCAATCATGCATAGCAAACAAGAGCTACAATTAGAACAGTACACCAGTCAATAAAAAGGTTTGAAAACTAATCTACGCATTGCTACGAGTACACATGCGAAAAGAACGCTAATCGGAGCTATGGTGCAAAGGAAACAACTATTGTAAGATTATTTTATAGAGCAGAAAGGAAAACTATAGGCTTTGTTTATTTTAATTTTATAAGACATGTATAAGATACTTCAGAGAAATATCTAGATTGAATTAAGTCAAATTTATATTTGAGTTAGAAAACTAAAGTACAATTAATCCATATTTTATTTATAAATGGTGTTGCATTATCATTATTCAAGTTAGGATTTAAACCATGAAATTCCAGATCAAGTCACATGGTAAACACTGTTAGGAACTCATAGATTGTGTCGTTACGAATCTAACACAACTTGAACGGATCAAATCGGAGCTAAAACAGAAATTTTATGGCTAAAACAAGATCAGTGGCAAAACTGAAAATAAGTCGGGAACTCGTTTTCAAATTAAAAGAAAATCTGGATTTTGAATCTAAGTGGACTGCGGATTTGAAAACAGAAAAGTGCAGGTGCTCTTTTCGAAAAGATGCGGCCGAAAATGTATGGCCAGATCTGGGCCATAGATTCAATGATGTATGGCTCAGGATGATTGGATGTATATGTGTATTTCCATTGTATTTGTGGAATTGTTTTTTAAAGGAAAACGGCCACAAAAGGTATACACGACGTCATGTGATGTCATCAAGCTACGAATCGGAACTGCTAGGAATTGGAGCAGGGCGCACGCACGGTGCACGGCATCAAGAGCTTAACCGAAATATAAAGGAAATACATGCTTGCATGGGGAACGGCACTTGCAACATGTGAGATGGTGGCGTGCTTGCTTGTATATGCGGGATAGAACATGGTTGGCATGTATGTATAGGGGCTTGCGAATACGTAGTGTAAGTTGGCAGTTGGACAGAAAGAAGCGGCGGCCAGGGAGGCTTGCCGGAGAAATGTAGGAGATAGATGGAACGAGTGTGTTGCGTGGGGCGCTTACCGACGGCCGAGAAGCCGCGAGGATGACTGGCCAGCCGTGATTGACGTAGAGGGTGACAAGATCAGGTTTCTGGTGACAGCTTCTCCAGTAGCAAATCGGCGATGTGACTACGTGAGTTGTCCACGAAGGTAGCAGCCAACCACGCTCGGCCTGGATGACGGTGGATCAGCGACGCAGACGCAAGGGCGCAGGCGAGACTTAGGAGATGGCGTAGAAGTAGAAAAAGGAGAAAATCTAGTTTACTATCTAGGGATTCCCAAACTAGGGGCTCCTTCTGAAGTGCTTTGTCCAAGGGGTTGTTATATATATATATAGGGAGGAAAACTTTCCACCTTCACATCAACTAGCAATATGATATTAACTGATGTTGCACCATCCACACTGGTAGAGAACCGAGCTTTACTCCCGGTGGGGAACCCCCTCTAGTCCCGGTTCCCCACCCGGGAGCAAGCATCCGGGACTAAAGGGGGGGTCCTTTAGTCCCGGGTCAGGAACCGGAACTAAAGGAGGACCTTTAGTCCCGGTGGGTAACACCAACCGGGACTAAAGGTGCCTCCTGACATGCCACGATGGCCGGCACCTTTAGTCCCAGTTGGTAATACGAACCGGGACTAAAGGTTTTTTTCTTTTTTCTTTTCTTTTCATTTTTTTGTTTCTTTCAAAATAGGGTTTTCGAAGTCGTATTGTACGCTGCTAATTATACATTTATACGCGCATATAGTATGTTTCGGTTCAAGCACAATGAACGTATTAAATCACACAATTCAAGCATAGAAATATATATATATATATATATATATATATATATATATATATATATATATATATATATATATATATATATATATATATATGCATGCATCATATATATATTTACATGCATGCATGCATATGTGTATTTTACATTATATTATTTCATGTGCATATATTACAAAAGATTGCATTATAGTTGTTGTGACATAACAAGTTTCTTCTCATCCTCTAGCTTGGCTTCAATGGCAGTGTTGGGTCGAAGTAGAACTCGCCCTTGGAATCGATGACCTGCTCATTAAAAAATCCGGCTATAGACTCTTGAATTGCTTTGATTTGGTCTTGCCGTATGACCTTTTCCTCCAACCATCGAGTCTACAGGTTTGAATTAAAGGAAAATAAATTAATATATGTACATATATATATATAAAGACATAGTAACACAATCAATAATAATAATTAAATGAATATATAGTGTATTTTTAACGTACTTTGAGTCTCTCTGTAGGAGTTCTTTGGGAGAGCACCTTGATAAACTTGCAAACATAGTAACCACAGTAGTTGTTCCCCTGTTCCTGCCTCAGACACCACTTTACGAGAAAAAGATTTGTCATCCAATCTGGTGATCCTGTGAAAGCTATATGTTAATTAATAAGATGATGCGATTCAGGGGACTTACTTTCAATGGGATTACATTCAGTGGCGCTTTGCATTTTTCCATGTGTTGCTTCTCAATAAAGGTTTTCCAAACACTGCCCAATAAAAAATTTGCCACGTCATCAGATATAGTTAATCATCATGTTTGTGTGTATATATAGTTGCTAGAGATCCCGAAATTACCTCTGGATAATATCTATCATATCTTGGTAGTCTTGTTGTGGTTTTCTCATCGAGTCATAGATTATCAAGTGACTTTTCACCAGATCGATGTCCATCAATATCCAGTGATTGCTGCATGTGTTTATAGGATATAACGCATAACACTCATTAATTAACTAGAATCAACATATGAGCCATTAAGGCTATGATCGACATGATTAACACTCACTTGAAGTTATAGGGAAAGAGTATATCCTTCTTGTGGCGTTGGTTCACTAAGAAGTTCATGAGGTTACTCTCTGACTCAGACTTCCAATTAGTCATTGGAGTAATTGGGTCTTTGAATACTATATGGGGATCAACAAAACCAATTTCATTGCAGCCTTCCTTTCTGAGCTCTGTCATTGTAAATCTGCATATATATAGTACTTGTTAGGATAATTTATATGCATATACACACATATGATGAGTTTAATAATAGATCGAAAGAATTATTACTTACAGGCAATAGCAGCTAATGATAACTTTGTCCAGAGAGGTCAGGTGGCATAGTTGATGAAATTCTGCAAAGTCAACATACATAACATCATCGCCACGGAACCAATGTTCGTCTCTAATTCTGACACCAACGCAGAAGTCTCCACTGGTAGACGCCTGCATGTACCACTTGTTTAGCAGGTACATTTGCGTCCCCAGATCAGATAAGGCTTGAGGGTTGTATAGACTCTGGCCTAGTACAAATTTTTTCTTCCAAATATCAACCTCCGCCGCACTCTCAATGTTTCCATCACCAAACATCTGGTAAAGGTCGAGACCAGTCTCATCAAGAAATTCACCAAGGTGATCCAAATCGACATCCGGAGGTATGTTTGCCTGATGCATTAATCCTAAATTCGAACCATATTCATTACCAACAACTAGCGGGGGGATTGATTGGTGCGCTTGTTGTCCGAGTTGGGCAACTCCTTTCCCTGCCCGCTTCTTTTTCTGTGCCGCCTCAATTGACTTGGTGAGAGTGCGGTCATAGTCTGATAACGTTGATTTGGACGGCTTACGAGATTCCCGCTGTTGATGCTGGTAAGAAGTCACCTTTTTTCTTAAAATATCCGGAGCTACGAAGAAGTACGGTTTCTCTGGGTTTCTCCTTGCTTCTTGATTCATTTTAAGTTTGTCATAGAATCTAGACATGTCTTTTTTATATGCATTAGTTCCTTCTTCCTTCTCTTCAGATATTATTTTGGGAATAGCCCTTGGTTTCACGGTGGCTTTCTTTGCAGGCGGGGACTGGTTCTTCGTTTGAGGGGCTGGCCTCTTGCTAGGCTTCTTGGTAGGCGGGGGCGGGGGAGGCGTTGGAGACCTCCTTGGAGGTGTTGGCAGCGGCGTTGGAGACCTCCTTGGAGGTGTTGGCAGCGGCGTTGGAGACCTCCTTGGAGGTGGCGGCTGCGGCGTTGGAGACCTCCTTGGAGAGGGTGTGGATGCAGCCTCGTCTTCCAACACAATGTCATCGTACAGAGCACTATGATGATCTAGGCGATTGAACAATTGGATTTAGGTTGGGGGAGGATCTGCTACAAAAAAAGGAATGACATATTATTATGAGCAGATTGTTAATTATTTAAGCCAATACAAATTAATGATGTAGTGTTTTCATCCGCACGTACCTATGGTGAGGTAGTTCAGAAGGAGGTGGAGCCGACATCCCTGGAATGATGATGTAGCGCTTGCGCCATAGAATGAATGTCTTCTCCGCTTCTCCTAGAGTCTTCTCGCCATCACCTCCAGGAATGTCAAGAGGCAAATCACTAAAACCTTTTTCAGCTTTATCTACCGAGATGGTGGCATATCCTTCTTGGATTATATTCCCATGAATCCTTGGTGTCTTGGTTCGGTCGATAGGATTAACAAGACCGATAGCCACCTTGATTGTGGAATTCTCCTTCAGGAATGTGTAGCTCACACGTTGTACAAGGTTCAGTGACGTCATCCACAGGGAAGCGCAGTCCTGTGTCCCCTTGATTTGGTATCTCCGTGGAAGCGCAGCTGCTTTTCAACTGAACAGATTGGCTAATGTTGATTCCTGGCTCTGATGCCTACTTGCTTGCACTCACTGCTATTTGCACTTGCCTTTTGATTTCCTCCTGCATTCTCGCTTCAAGGTTTTTTTCCCGCTCCTGTGCTTCACGCACCGCTTCCTCCAACCTCTGGAGCCGGTGTGCCTCTTCTTCCTTCTTTCTCTGGCGACTTCTGTAGGAAGGTCTGTCCTGAGGGAATCCATGCTCCCACGAGACACTTCCTTTTGCCTCTAGTTCGGCCACCATGTTCAATAGTCCCGATGGCGTATGTCAGCTCATCCTTCTCTCTGTTGGGCCTGAACGCACCACTAGCAGTAGCTCTCTGAGCATAAAATAATCTTTCTGCTGCTTCTTGCAGTCTTGCGCCATAAACGCACTTCCCTGTCTCCTGGTCTAGTGTTCCCCCATGAGCGAAAAACCAATTCTTTGCACGTTCTCCCCACTCGAGTGATTCTGGTCTGATACCCTTGGCAAGAAGGTCTGCTTCCATTTTGTTCCACTTCTTAATGGCAGTCGGGTAGCCACCTGATCCCAAGGTATGGTGGTATGTCTTCTGTTGGGCATTACGTTGGTTCTTTATCACCCGACTCACACCCTCTTCTGAAGTCTTGTACTGTACAAACTCATCCCAATAGGGCCTCTGCTTTGAGATCGGGCCTGGGACAGTAAAATCTGGTGCTATGTTCTTCTTGACATACGTCGTGTATAGGTGTTTCTTCCAAGTCTGAAACTGGGTGGCCATCTTCTTCATTGCCCAATCCCTAACTCGCTCCTTCAATTCATCACCATCTATTATATCATCATAATCATCTGTTTGGAGCGTGAAATGTACCAAGACATCATTCCAAATTAACGCCTTGTCACTGATCGGAGACAAAACTGATATGAGGAGCATTGGTCTTCTTCTTCCATTCACGGGTACTAATCGGGAGCCGGTCCCGTACAAGGTAACCACAGTGGTGCACAAATTTCATTTTATTCGGCCCCCCCGGTTCTCCTGTATCCACATTGAACTCCGAGATGATGAAGCGACCCTCCAATGGCTTTTTGGGACCTCGAACATTTTTACTCTTCGTTGTAGTTGTTGATGTCGATCCAGAGGGCTACAAAACATAAACATTATTTTTAATGTCATGAGCACACATAAGACATATGATAATATATATATATAGCTAATAATAAAAAATATATACTTGGCCAATATGTTGTTGCTCATTTTGTTCAAGAGCTAAGTACTGACTCTCGTCATCTACATCCTCTTGCACGTTATTTTTAGCACCATCATCGCCGGCAACTTGAGTGCCAGTGTTGATCAAATTCATCATCAACTCCTCCTCATCCATATTTCTCGGGTCGGCCATCTAGCTTCAAAAAACAAAACCAATATATAGTACGTCAAATGTTTGCTTATTACATGCGTAAAATCTACAAACAATATGCATTATTAAATCTTGCCCCTCGATCACGGACGCAATTCGCCACACTAGGACGAACTACGTCGGTACTAGGGCGAATTAGGGCACGAGAAAGGGCGGTGTGACAAGAGTGGCGGTGCTCCACTCCGCCGTATATATGTCTGTACACATGGGTGAACGAGGGCGGCGGTGCTCCGCCGTATACATAGAAACGCATGGACGAAATGCATATGAATACAAATGACGTATATATACGTGTCGGCGCGGTGGCCGGTGTGCTGACGACGATGACGTGAGGCGGGCCGGCGTGCTGACGACGACGACGACGTGAGGCGGGCCGGGGCGGTGTCGGTGCGTGATGTTGTGATCCTATGTACCATGTGATCAACCATGTAGTCATTCATCATATGAGAAAATTCTATGTTAATAATATAAGTATAAGTCATTATGAAATGTAAGTATATGTGTCTTATTGCTCATATAACCATTACTATTTCCGAAATGATAAGAATTTATTTTCTTCTTCTATAGGCGATCTCTGATGCTATGATATAAAGTTTGAAGATAGTCTTCCCGGAAAAAAATATGTAATGCTCATATTACTTTAGCAACATTAATATATTATATCTGTATATTCAAAGTTCACAAATGAAGAAACATGTGATATTTTTGATAAACTAAAAAACGCTTAGTTTATAAACTGGGTATCAAAATTGAGTTCCTATTTGACCATTATATATCCTACAACAAATCCTTCAAAAAAAAGACCCTACATGAATATATTTGGATAAAATTTCGTTAACAAACATTGATCTATGAAGATAGAAAAAATTCTTCTATTGAAACTGCATCTTGAAATAATGGCATATCATATAGTGATGAATATATGGCGGTTGATGGGCTGGATCATTAGCGGATGGTTCGTAGCGTTGTTTCCAAATAATATATAGCGTGTTTATTATACAAGCCATGGATTTACATCGATCTAATTAATTTCTAAAGTAATTTCATTGGTGATCCTTAATTATACTTGTCATTTAGAGTTCCAAATATTCAAAACTTGCCTTAAGATATGTTTTTATTTAAAATCATTTAGAGTTCCAAATATTCATTTTTAGTTTCTAGATTTTGTGATTCAAAATTTGGAATTTTCAATCGACCTCGACCGTTGACACATGGCTTACACCAAAGTTGTAGTTTTCGACGTGATCTATAACTCGGCAGTGGAGGGCTCGGACGAATGTACAAAGAGATCGACGAATATATCACCTCGAAGCTCGGCAGTGTACGTACTGGAGGGCCTCGGGCCGGCGCGGTGGGGCAACGCGCGGTGGAGGGCCTCGGGCGCGGAGGAGGGCGCGGTGGAGGGCCACGGGCAAGCGCGGAGGAGGGGCACGGGCGCGCGCGGTGGAGGCCGCACGAGGAAGAAGACGGCGGCGCCGGTGTCACGGAAGGCGAACGGACGCGGCGCGAGGGAAGAAGAGGGCGGCGGTGTTCGACGAGGAAGAAGACGAGCAGATCGATCTGCCAGGCTGCTGGAGGTTATATAGCAGAGGAGAATTACTCCCGGTGCCAGCCACCAACCGGGAGTAAAAACCCTTTACTCCCGGTGCGTATTACCAACCGGGAGTAAAGGTGCCTTTACTCCCGGTGCGTGTTACCAACCGGGAGTAAAGGTATACCTTTACTCCCGGTTGGTAACACGCACCGGGAGTAAAGGCTTTTTTTGGCGGGCCACGAAACTGCAGCCCACCTTTACTCCCGGGTGGGCTTCCCACCCGGGAGTAAAGGTGGCCTGCAGTTTCGTTTCCCGCCTGTTTTAAGCAATAGTCTTGTTAAATACAATAGAAATGCAATAGTTTTTATTAAATACATAGTAAATTAAATAAAAGGCATAAAATTATTTTGTTAAAAATATGAATTTTATTTTTGTTTATTGCACATAGGAAAAATCGATAACCTAACTTTTTTTATTTTTTGTTAGAATTATAAAACATAATGTAACTAATATTTATTATTTCGTTAATGCAAAAATGTAGTGTTTAATTAAAATTATTAAAATTATTGGTTTTGGACAGGAAATTTGTTTTCACATCATTTTAACGTTAATATTTTAATTTTTCATCACTCAGTATCCTAATTTACCTTTTTGAGAGAGAAATCCCACCAAATCAAACATTGATTTAATTTGAAACATGACATAATAAACATCTGAATTCACAATTATTACATAATATCTCAAACACACACTATATTAAATCACTATATCATCAAGTGGGCACAGCAGTGAACTTCTTCTTTACGTATGTCCCTTGGTTATGATCGCTTCGTAACCATGGAGTGTCCTCATCATTTACCAAGATGCTAGGGTCTTTGTTCACTTTGAAGGGCGGAATTCAGGTCATCCTTTTCATATTCTTCTGACATGTCCGACTTGTCCTCAATTCCCACGATGACTCTTTTCCCTGAAAGAACTATGTGGCGCTTTGGCTCTTTGGTTGAGTCATTATCGTTTTTCCCTCTTTTTGGTTTGGTAGACATATCATTGACATAGAACACCTGATTCACATCCTTGGCAAGGACGAATGGTTCGTCTTTGTACCCAATATTACTAAGGTCTACTGTTGTCATTCCATACTCGTTGTCTACTGTTACTCCGCCTCCGGTCACCTTGACCCATTGGCACTTGAACAATGGGATCTTCAAAGTAGGTGCATATTCTAGTTCCCATATTTCATCTATGCGTCCATAATATGTCTGCTTATTCCCATTCGGGTCTGTGGCATCTATGCGGACACCACTGTTTTGGTTGGTACTCCTTTTATCTTGGGCTACTGTGTAGAATATGTTCCCATTTATCTCGTACCCTTTGTATGTGACGATATGCCATGATGGTTGCATAGCCAATAAATACAGTTGCTCATGGATGCTCTCATCACCTTGACATTTTTTTCGCAACCAACCGCCGAAAGTTTCCATGTGCTTATGCGTAATCCAAGCTTCAGTCTTCCCTGGAAACTCGGATCGTAAGAGATCCTTGTGTGTCTCAATATACGGATCTACCAAAGAGGAGTTCTGTAGAACTGTGTAGTGCGCTTTATTGAAATAATCATCATCCGTACCAATATATGTTTTCCTCCCTAGTGTCCCCTTTCCGCTTAGTCTCTCCCTCATGTCTCGATTCAGGAACACCAATCGAGTCAAGGTCGGGAATAAAGTCAACACAGAACTCAATGACCTCTTCTGTTCCATAGCCCTTGGCGATGCTTCCTTCTGGGCGAGCACGGTTGTGAACATATTTCTTTAGGACTCCCATGAATCTCTCTAAGGGGAACATGTTGTGTAGGAACACAGGACCGAGAGTGAAAATCTCCTTGACTAGGTGAACTAGGAGGTGTGTCATAATATCAAAGAAGGAAGGAGGGAACACTAACTCAAAGCTGATGAGACATTGAACCACATCATTCTGTAGTTTAGCTAGATCAGTTGGATCAATTGCCTTCTGAGAAATTGCATTGAGGAATGCACATAGCTTTACGGTGGCTAGACGTACATTTGGAGGTAGAATTCCTCTTAATGCAACTGGAAGTAATTGCGTCATGAGAACGTGACAGTCATGGGACTTTAAGTTACAGAATTTCTTCTCTGTCACATTTATAATACCCTTTATATTCGAGGAGAATCCAGATGGTACCTTGATGTTGTTTAAGCATTCAAACATGATTTCCTTCTCCTCTTTGCTTAGAGTGTAGCTAGCAGGACGTAAGTAATGGCGTCCATCATCTGTCTTCTCTGGATGCAGGTTGTCTCTTTCTCTCAAACAACGCAGGTCCTATCGTGCTTCAAATGTGTCCTTAGGCTTTCCATACACACCCATAAAGCCTAGCAGGTTCACACAAAGATTCTTCGTCAGGTGCATCACGTCGATCGAGCTACGGACCTCCAGGACTTGCCAATAGGGTAGGTCCCAAAATATGGACTTTTTCTTCCACATGGGTGCGTGACCGTTAGCGTCTTTCGGAATAGGTTGGCTTCCATGTCCTTTTCCAAAGATGACTTTCACATCATTGACCATATCGAGTACATCCTCACCGGTTCGGTTGCGAGGCTTGGTCAGGTGGTCTGCTTTCCCTTTAAAATGCTTACCTTTCTTTCTTACGGGGTGATTTGCAGGAAGAAATCGACGATGGCCAAGGTACACGACCTTTCGACATTTTTTCAAGAATACACCTCTAATATCACCGAAGCAGTGTGTGCATGCATTATATCCCTTGTTTGACTGTCCTGAAAGATTACTTAGAGCAGGCCAATCATTGATTGTTACGAACAACAATGCTCGCAGATCAAAGTGTTCCTGTTTGTACTCATCCCACACACGTACACCTTCTTTATTCCACAAAATGAGAAGTTCATCAATAAGTGGTCTCAGGTACACATCGATGTCATTGCCAGGTTGCTTCGGGCCTTGGATGAGCACAGGCATCATAATGAACTTCCGCTTCATGCATAACCAAGGAGGAATGTTGTAGATACTTAGAGTAACAGGCCAAGTGCTATGACTACTGTTCTGCTCTCCAAAAGGATTGATACCATCTGTACTTAAAGCAAACCTTAAGTTTCTTGCGTCATTTGCAAACTCTAGGAATTCTCTATCGATTGCTCTCCACTGGGACCCATCAGCAGGGTGTCTCAACATATTGTCTACCTTACGGTCTTCTTTGTGCCATCGTAACAATTTTACATGTTCTTTATTTCTGAACAGACGTTTCAAGCGTGGTATTATAGGAGCATACCACATAACCTTGGCAGGGATTTTCTTACGTGGACGTTCGCCCTCAACATCACCAGGGTCATCTCGCTTGATCTTATACCGCGACGCATGGCATACCGGGCATGCATCCAATTTCTCATACTCTTTGCCATGGTATAGGATGCAGTCATTAGGACATGCATGTATCTTCTCTATTTCTAGCCCCATAGGACAGACAACTTGTTTTGCTTCGTAGGTAGTGGCGGGCAATTCATTGTACTTCGGAAGCATCTTCTTTTGGATTTTTAGTAACTCTCCAAATCCCTTGTCAGATACACCATTCTTTGCCTTCCATTGCAGCAATTCTAGTGTGGTTCCCAACTTTTTCTGCCCTGCATCACAAGTTGGGTACAACAATTTCTTGTGATCTTCTAGCATCCGCTTGAACTTGATCTTCTCCTTTTCACTTTCACATTCTCTTTGTGCATCACGAATGACCTGACAAAGATCATCAGCCGGCTCATCTTCTGCGGCTACCTTTTCTTCAGCTTCTCCCATTGCAGTATCATTGAAGCACGCACCATCAGGAATAATATCATTGTCGTCCCATTGTTCTTCTTCATCTTCTTCCATTACAACACCGGTTTCTCCGTGCTTTGTCCAACAAATATAGTTTGGCATGAAACCTGACTTGAACAAGTGTGAATGAAGAGTCCTTGAGCAAGGATATTCCACCGTATTCTTACATATGGCACATGGGCAGCACATGAAACCGTCGCGTTTGTTTGTCTCGGCCGCACGTAATAAAGAATGCACGCCGTCAATGAACTCTTGTGAGCGGCGATCAGCATTATACATCCAATGACGGCTCATCTGCATTACATGACATAAATATCATATTAAAACCTAGATCATAATTAATTATTTATACAACATGCGTGCCACCACAAAAGATACAAATTTATGAAAGCATCGCTACAATGTAGACAATCCCAACTACCACTAAAAGAACTAAAGCTAAAATACATTTCAGGAGCACAAGGATTTCGTGACCAATCTCAACTAAAACAGACAGATCCCCCGATTGTGCAACATCTTTGGGCTTCTTCGGCTGGATCACTGCCTCATTAGCCGCCGTATCTGCCTGTTGTGCAAGATATTTTTGCACGAGTTCAACATACTCTTCCTCCCAGTAGAAGCCTGAACATCGTCCACTGCCATCCCACTGAAATTAAAACAAAAAACTAGAACTTTAATCACAACCATCATGAAAATAGGTATAAACTAACCATAATCATTAAATACGATAAAATAACTCACATTGCGATCCGGACACTTGTAGAAGATACGATCCTTGTTGGGACCCTCCTTCTTCACTCGGTACTCCATCACAATCTTCATCTCATCACGACACTTGCCGCATGGAATGAGAGGAAGGCCCGGCCTAAGTCGCTTTGGAAACCCATGAGAGGCCGAGGACCCGGAAGCAGTTGCCATCTACTCTCTATACTCATTTTTTAATACACTATAAATTTCTTCTTTTATAAACAAATAAAATTAACAAACTATAAAATTATCTAGATCTCTAAACAATGATATTTTTAATGGTCATTGTGTTCTCGTCTTTTACTGCGGCAGGTAAGTAATTCATATGATATTTCCGCAAATTAACAGAAGAATGGGAATGTACACACATAACAGACTACTACGACGATATCGGGACGTGTGAATAAATAACCATCCGTACTAGTTGACCTTGCTTACGTGATCATCTCGGCGAGCATTTCTCCACCGGACAGCACCGTACTTGGTCAAGGAAGAGCTCCGATTCTATGAGGAAGGGAACACGGTCTCCCACGACCGTTGTCGCTCTCCCTCGTAGAATCAAAGCTCCTCCTTAATGTTCGTTACCGCTCGACAGAGAACATGCTTGCCGAGCTGAACACGGTCCGCAAGTTCAACTAGTACGGATTTTCTATAATTTTCTAACTATTTTCTAAGTTTTTATTTATATATACTACGTTTAGGTACGGTGATTGACAGACTACTACGACGATATCGGGACATGTGAATAAATAACCATCCGTACTAGTTGACCTTGCTTACATGATCAGCTCGGCGAGGATTTCTCCACCGGACGGCACCGTACTTGGTCAAGGAAGAGCTCCGATTCTACGAGGAAGGGAACACGGTCTTCCACGACCGTTATCGCTCTCCCTCGTAGAATCAAAGCTCCTCCTTGACGTCCGTTACCGCTCGGCAGAGAACATCCTCGCCGACCTGAACACGGTCCGCAAGTTCAACTAGTAAGGATTTGCTATAATTTTCTAACTATTTTCTAACTTTATATTTATATATACTTTAACCTTCTTTCATGTAAATATGCAAGCTTAAAGTGATTTTGAGCTCAAATTGCTTACAAATGAAAAAAAACCACAATAAAGAACCATAAATATATATAGTGAATAAAATGGCATAAGAAAATGGTAAAAAATGAGAGTATGAGATTGGTAACCTTTACAACTGAAGAATCGACGGAGGAATCGAAGAATGGATGGAGGAACAATGGAGGGAGGGAGGAAGCAAGAACACTACTGCAGTGAGCTTCAAATGTGCTGAGCTCGGGCTCGGGGAGGAAGGAGGAGACGGCCGATTTATAAAGGGAGAACATTTAGTCCCGGTTGATAGATCCAACCGGGACTAAAGGTAACTTTCCAACCCCGGGCGCAGCCACGGCCCGGGAGTAGACCTTTACTCCCGGTTGGAGCCACCAACCGGGAGTAAAAGTATACCTTTAGTCCCGGTTGGTGGCTCCAACCAGGACTAAAGGTCCCTGCCACCTCTGTCTGGCGCAGTAGCCGTTGGGCAGGGGCCTTTAGTCCCGGTTGGAGCCACCAACCGGGAGTAAAGGTATTTCTAGTCCCGGGGGCAAAAAATTCCGGGACTAGAGCCCATTTTGGTCGAGGATCAAAGGTCTGTTCTCTACTAGTGCCACCTCCACTAATAGGCCTAAATAATCATTTGAGCCCATTAGTAAATAAAGGCATAGGCCTCTGAGAGTCGGTGGAAAATTGGGCTCATATTTTTTTAATTTTGAAATTAATTAATATCATGAAATAAAAATAATTCTAGAAAGTCTAGAATTACCATTTATATCACGAAAAAATGCTCGGAAGCTTACAAAAATCCTTCAAAAAATCCTGGAGATAAATTGAAAGACAAGGAACTCTAACAAAATATTTGGAGCTCAAGAAAAGATTGTTGGGAACTTGAAATATAAAGATTAAGGTCAAGGAGGTAGGAATTAAATTCTAGAAAAAAGCTAAAAAATTCCTAGAGATAGATATTCGTCTCCTAAACACATTTAAAAAATATATTTTGCACATATGAACAGAGGTGCGACCGGCATGAATGCAACAAACATGTTTCTACTTTGAGATAAATTTTAATTTAATGAAAATTTATTATTTCCCTATGTTTTCATGAGCACAAAAATACAAAATTAAATTAATTTGACCCTATTTTCAAAAGTGCAAAATTTAGGGTCTTACAATCACCTAAATTTATATGCTTATATATTTTTTATTCTTCTTACAACATATGGCTAATCACCTAAATTTATACACAAATTTATGGGGTATTTTTTTTTTTGTATTTTTCATAACAACATACGTTTGTGCTTACACGAAGTCATGACCTATGTAAACTAGGGCATTCAGCTGTGTGAAGAAGTAGAAGAATGTCCAATTAATAGGATGGCTGCAGATAATCTCAATACTAATGGATGATATGATGACTTTTATTAAGTTGGACCACGTGACGATGCTTACATTGTTTTCACCGAGGAGAGCCAAGCTACTAAATTTATATGGGCAATTAGGTAAACTTTTATGCATATATATTTTTTATTCTTCATACAACATATGGACAATCACCTAAATTTATACATAAATTTATGGGGTTATTTTTTGTATTTTTCATAACAACATATGTTTGTGCTTACATGAAGTTACGACCTGTGTAAACTATGGGCATTCAGCTGTCTTCCTATCAACAAGCAGAAGAAAGTCCAATTAACAGCACTGCTGCCGATAATCTCAATACTAAAGGATTATATGATGACGTTTACTAAGTTGGACCACGTGATGATGTTTACATTGTTTTCACCGAGGAGAGCCAAGCTACTAAATTTATATGGGCAATCACGTAAACTTGTATGCTTATATATTTTTTATTCTTCTTACAACATATGGACAATCACCTAAATTTATACATAAATTTATGGGGTTATTTTTTGTATTTTTCATAACAACATATGTTTGTGCTTACACAAAGTCACGACCGGTGTAAACTATGGGCATTCAGCTGTCTTCCTGTCAACAAGCAGAAGAATGTCCAATTAACAGCAATGATGCCGATAATCTCAATACTAAAGGATGATATGATGACATTTACTGAGTTGGACCACGTGATGATGCCTACATTGTTTTCACCGAGGAGAGCCAAGCTACTAAATTTATATGGGCAATTAGGTAAACTTTTATGCTTATATATTTTTTATTCTTCATACAACATATGGACAATCACCTAAATTTATACACAAATTTATGGGGTTATTTTTTGTATTTTTCATAACAACAAATGTTTGTGCTTACACGAAGTCACGGTGTAAACTATGGGCATTCAGCTGTCTTCCTGTCAACAAGCAGAAGAATGTCCAATTAACAGCAACGCTGCCGATAATCTCAATACTAAAGGATGATATGATGACGTTTACTAAGTTGGACCACGTGATGATGCTTACATTGTTTTCACCGAGGAGAGCCAAGCTACTAAATTTATATGGGTAATTAGGTAAACTTTTATGCATATATATTTTTTATTCTTCTTACAACATATGGACAATCACCTAAATTTATACATAAATTTATGGGGTTATTTTTTGTATTTTTCGTAACAACATATGTTTGTGCTTACACGAATTCACGACCGGTGTAAACTATGGGCATTCAGCTGTCTTCCTGTGAACAAGTCGAAGAATGTCCAATTAACAGCAACGCTGCCGATAATCTCAATACTAAAGGATGATATGATGACGTTTACTAAGTTGGACCACGTGATGATGCTTACATTGTTTTCACCGTGGAGAGCCCAGCTAATATACAAATGTTAGTGTGTGTATATATACACATATACATGGAGCACATATCATTGCCATAGGCTACTGCGTTCTTCTTCTTCTCTAGAGGTTGCCATGTATTTCTTTGTTATTGCTTTCAAATTCTTCCTCTTAACATTTTAGTATACTGTTTGCTGCTCGGTTGTTATGTAGTGCATTCGATTAATACATCTGCTTAGTATGATAGCATTAGTTCGAAACAACATGTTATGTTTCTATTGATTATATCAATGTTGCTCGATTATTGATTCTTATTGGTGTTATAACAGTTAGAAAAGGGAGAAAAGCTAAGGATAGTACGTGATCATGGCTGCCCCTGCCCTTGCCCCAGCTCCTAGAGAAGAATGGCCAAACATGATTGGCCAGGCGGCTACTATAGCAAATTTTGAGCGGATTCGTGCTGAAAGGCCAGAGATAACAGTAGTAAGAGTATATCCAATGACCGACACCCCGGCCCCATCTCCAGACCCAAATGGATTGGCACGTCTTATTATCTACTACCAGGACGACGAAAACCATCAACGTACCATTTGTTGGCCGGCTCCGTATATTCTGTATCCAAGTAATGCCCCGGCTCCGTCTCAGACAATTGGCTAGGTTGCCTAGCAAAGGCTACCTTTCTACTTTTTTATGCCTTGATATATGAAAGGCAAGCATTAATTGAATAATGCGAGCGAGCGTGACTTCTGAAGTTCCTTTTGTGGTTGATTTCATATGTGTACGTGTTTGTGATGAATCTATTGAGTAGTGTCCTACTCAATATATGTAATAATAAACAATGAGATGTCTTGTGTTGATGAGTAATGTATGTCAGTACTTTTAGACGCAATTATGTCATGAGAAATTGGCGAGCAAAACATGACACACTTGTGGATGGTTCACAATATTGGCATCCATCATTCCGATCATGGATTAATGTCGCCACAGATTTTGATCCAACTCTCCAAGTGAAGGACATCATTTCTAAGACATCTCTACTATAATGGACCAATTCAAACTATACTAGGTGCACCCTAGATTGTGTCCCCCGCTGAGAGACTCCCCATCGTGCACCCAAAAAATGCACCCAGCAAATCGTCTTCATTAAAAGCAAGGGCTAAAAAACACCCCTCACATGCTTCAAACCAATCCTGTGGCCATGATCGTTTCAGGCTTCAACTGAGGCTTCAAACGCGCGCGACACCGCAGGCACCGCTACGGCTTTGACGCTCTGTGGCCTGCCATCAAATCCTGCAATCAAGGAATCACCGATCCTGCAATCAAGGATTCACCCAATAAAAAAAAGAAAAGAAAAGGAACGTTGTCCTGCAGTCAAGGATTCATCACCGAATGAAAAAAAACAAAAAAGGAACACCCGTGGAAAACCGCCGTGCCCATTGTGCCGCTGCCACGCCCATCGCATGCCACACGAGGCCCAGGAACCTGCTGCCTGCCGCCACGCTGAGGAACCCTGCTGCCCGCCGTCGTGCCGGTCGCAGGCCACAGCAGCAGCGTGCAACACTGGCACCAATATCCTTCCTCTTCGGTGGACGCGGAAGCTTCGTAGAGCAGCGAACCTGCTGCCCGCCGTCACGCCGTGGAATCATGCTGCCCGCCATCGTGCCGATCGCAGGCCACATCAGCAGCGTGCAGCAGCGCGATCGCAGCCCATGAACCCTAGTGGCATAAGCTACTTCTGGCTGGCCGGCCACAACCCCGGCGCCGCGACAAAGACACAGGCCAAGAACCCTGGTGGAGGGGTGCGTGAGCTGGGCATGTGGCCCATTTTTTTAGTGATAGATAGATTGACGATGTACCCATTTTGAACGTACCTATAGCGACAGACAATGAATCGGTAAAGGAGGAATAGCGTCATATGATATATGAGTTATCTTTAGTGACAGATCATCCATCGATAAAAATAATTTTTAGCATCAGATGTCTGACGGTGATGCGGTGTTGTGGTGTAGTGCGGCCCGGCTGCATCTAGGGACTGGCCAGCTGAAGATCCTTGCTGGCCGGCCACAACTCCGGCTCCGGCGTCGCCGCCATCACTCCAGGTTTGCTCACGAGACTGAACTGTAGTGTGCCCGTGCAAGCCTGCTTGCGCTTACCATCTTCCAGCTATGTGCTGCTGCTTACCATCTTCCAGCTAGGGCCTAGAGAACCGTCGTGATTTTTATGGATTAGTTGCAGGTCACAAGCACGGTAAAGAAAAAAACTGAAGACCCCCACATAATTAACTTTTGCAGAAAACAGTAGGAGATAAAGAATTTCTTGCCTTCAGTTCGCAGCAATCGACAGTGAGTGCCTTCAGTTAGCACAACCTCAGCTCATCACTATTACCTGTCCGGCAACAGCTACGGCACTACTACAGAATGGACTTGTTGTCCCGGGCGGTAACAGCCTTTAGTCCCGGTTACCGCGCCGGGACAACGATCCCGGGACTAAAGAGGGACCTTCAGTCCCGGGTGGTAACACCAACCGGGATTAAAGGCCCTCCAGCCGAGCAAACCTGGCACACCCTTTAGTCCCGGTTGGTAACCCCAACCGGGACTAAAGGTTCCTTTTCTTTTTCTTTTTTTTTGTTTAATTTGTTTTCAGTTCAGTTACACGTATTTGTTTAATATATAATATGTTTTTATGTACGTATTCTATGCTGCTAATATAAATACACGCATGCGTATAATTACATCTAATTCTCATCTTGAGCATTATTATATTCGAATAAAGTAAGAAACTATATATATTATAGATATATATATATATATATGTATATATACAACACTCTCATAATCTTGTTCTCGAAAATAACGATATCAATAAACATTTAATTTACATCATTTATTCCTTAGGATCAAAGTAGAACTCGCCGTTGGGATTGAGCACTTTTTCTAGAAGATATCATGCTATTGACTCTTGAACTGCTTTCAGATGGTCTTTTTGCATGACCCTTCGTTTCAACCATTCAGTCTTGCATTTGAAATAAAAGGAAAAATATTAATACACATATATGTATATATATTCATTTAAAAATAAATAAAAATTGATATATACGTACTCTGAGGACATCTTCAGGAGTTCTTCTTATGTGCGCAGTGATAAATTCACAAACGTAGTATCCACACAAGTTATTACCTAGTTCCTGCCGCAAACACCACTGTACGAGAAGAAGATTATTCTCATCATCTCACACGTAAATTGAAGTACGATATAGTAATTAAACACGTGGGGAAGTGTATATAGTACAACTTACTGGTATTTCAACTACATTAAGTGGTGCCTTGCAATCCTTGCGATGTTGCCGAATAAACTCTTTCCAAACCCTGTGCGACCAATAATGTACGATCGTTAATAAATTATGGCAAAGTCTATTCAATAATAGTTGTGCGCGAGAGATCGAAATTACCCCTGGATAATGTCTATCATATCTTGGTATAGTGCCCGTTCTTTTCTCAACGAGTCAAAGATTAGTAACCGACTTGAGTTTAACTCAATGACAATGAGTATCCAGTGAAAACTACATTGGTTTATACACACACGTACATGCATATAAGTTGTATTGATATTACATAAAATGTGTAGACTACATTATTATTAACACTTACTCAAAGTTGTACGGGAAAAGTATTGTTGTCTTGTCGTGCTGCTTCACGAAGAACATCATGATATTCTCCTGTGCTTTAGATACCCATCGCTCCTTGACAATAATACCGGTTTTGAATACGATATAAGGATCAATAAAGCCAACACTGGTGTCTTATATTCTTTGGAGCTCTGACATCTGGAATCTGTATATAAATATAAGTTACATATGAGGATAATTATATACACGTACGCATGGAAGTGGGTTTATTAAATAAAAGTAAGAATCACTTACAAACAAAAGGAGCTAATGATTGATTTGTCCAGAGCGTCCATGTGGTATAGTTGATGCAATTCTTCGAAACTAATATGTAAGATGTCATCGCCACGGAAGTAATGATGGTCTCTAAATCTGACAAAGATCCACTGCTCACCCCTGGCACACGCCTGCATGTACCACTTGTTGAGCAAGTATATTTGCGTACCCAATTCATTCAGAGCCGCAGGGTTGTACAGACTTTTGCCATATTTATAAGTCTTCCAGGTATCAACTTCCAGGTTCTGGATTGGAGCTTTGCCCGTCAATTGATCCAAGGTTAAACCAGTATCTTGAAAAAAAGCATTAAGGGCTTGAACCGACACTTCTCAAGAGTTGTCTGGTCGATAGACTTCTATGTTGGAACCATATTGATTAGCAACAACAAGATTTTGCATTGGTTGCTTCTGTTGTCCGAGCTGTGGGACATCCTTCCCTGATGCTCTTTTCCTTTTCTTATCTGCATCATGTGACTTCACGAGGGAGCGGTCATAGTCTGATAGTGGCGAAGGCTTACGAAGTTCAATCATCTTTTTCTTGTGAGCATCGACCTTCTGCCTCAACACCTCTCATGGTAGGTAAAAGTACGGCTTCTCCTTAAGCTTCGCTTGACTCTTCTTTTTGGTATCTATAAAAAAATCTTTCACTTTTTTGTCTTCTTCAGCTGCTATTTGCTCATCAGTCTTTTCAGAAAGTATTTCTTGAGAAATAACTCTTTTTCTCGGGGTCTTCTTTGCCGTCGGGACCTTAGACGTCTTTGTAGTGCGTCGCTGTGGAGGGGGTGGGGCGGTGTTGGAGATCGGCGTGGAGGCGATGTGGCCGGTGTTGGTGGAGACCGGCGTGGAGGCGTTGGAGATCGTTGTGGAGGCGGTGGGGCCGGTGTAGGAGTTGGAGATCATTGTGGAGGCGATGGGGCCGGTGTAGGAGTTGGCGATCGCCGTGGGGATGAAGTCGTCTCGCCCCCCGCGACGCTGTGATGAGATGGGGAATGAATGATTAGGCTAGGCTGGGGGGAGACCCTGCTACAAAAACATGTTGTGTGTTAATTATTTTTTAAGCCAATAGAAAATTAATGGAAAATAATATTTCATTCACTTTCATTCGTACCTAGGGTGAGGTAGGGGAAGCGGTGGCGCCCCAGGAATGATGATGAAGCGTTTGCGCCATTGAATAAATGTTTTCTCTGCTTCTCCTAGTGTCTTCTCCCCATCACCGCCTTCAATGTCAAGAGGAACATTGCTGTAACCTTTGAGCACTCTATCGACCGAGATGCTAGCATATCCAGGTTGAATAACTGACCCATGGATTCTTGGTGTCTTCGTTCGGTCTATTGGAGATACAACCCCGACAGCCACCATGATTGATGCATTATTACCATCTGGAATGTGCAGCTCACATGTTGTTAGAGACTCGGTAATGTCATCAACAGGGAAGCGCAACCCAGCGTCGTCTTGAATAACTGGCAGCTCCGTAGAAGCACAACTGCTTTTCATCTGACCAACGGGGCTAATGGTGACTCCCGGCGTTGATTGCGATTGCATTTGACTCATTGCTAGCTGCACTTGCCTCTTGATCTCCTCCTGCATTCTTGCCTCAAGAGATTTTTCTCGTTCACGTGATTCAAGCAATGCTTGTCGTGACTCATCAACAAATTGCTCCAATGCACGGATTCGTTCTTCCTCCTCATCCTTCTTTCTCTGGCGGCTTCTGTAGGTATCCTTGTATGCTGGGAATGCGTGTAGCCATGGAACTGCCCCATATCCTCTTGTTCGACCACCGTGTTCGGGATTCTCTAGGGCATATGTCAATTCATCCTTCTCTCTGTTGGGCTTGAAAACACCACTATCAGCTTCTTCCCTAGCACGAGCTAGTCTCTGTGTTGCTCTCTCAATTTTTTGGCCGAAAATTAGCTTGCCAGTGTCTGGGTCTAGGCTTCCCCCATGAGCATAGAACCAATTCTTCGCGCGTTGAGGCCAGTTCTTCTCTATTGTTTCAGGTATGATTCCCTTGGCAGTAATCTCTGCTTCTAGGTTCTGCCACTTGGGAATAGCACTCTTATAACCACCTGATCCCATGCGATGATGGTATTGCTTCTGTCGGGCATTCTGCCGATTCCTCATCACACGTTCCTCACTATCTTGGGATGTCTTGTATTCTACGAAGGCATCCCAATGGGACTCCAACTTGACAAACGCCTTAGCATTGAAATTCGGCGTAGCATTCTTCAAGATAAACTTTTTATACAATGTCTTCTTCCAACTCTGGAACAATGTTGCCATCTTCTTCATTGTCCAATCCCTCACTAGCTCCTTCAAAGCATCATCTGCTTGTAATGTGAAATGCTGAGTGATATCTCTCCAAGCTAGGTTCTTGTCACGATCAGATACAAAACTAACATTAGGAGCGGATATCTTCTGCTTCCATTCACGAGCACTAACTGGGATCCTATCCCTTACAACGAACCCACATTGATTGACATATGTCTGAGCATGTGGTCCCAATGGTTTGCCGGTGTTGGTGTCGAATTCTGATATTATGAAACGGCCCTCTAATGGCTTTTTTGGCCCTCGGACTTTCCTACTTTTGTCGATGGTTGATGTAGATCCAGAGACCGGCTACATGAGTAGAAACACAACGATTAACAACAAATATACGTACGCATGCATCTATAAGAGATGATAGATAATCGAATATACCTCGCCAGTATTTTCTTGCGCGACAATTTGTTGATCTTCAACCACCGGCATATTCAGGATATCCTCATAATCAGCAAAGTACTGACTCGTGTCATCTACATCCACATTGGTGCCGGCGTTGATAATATCTGCCATTATGTCATCACTCAAGTTATCATCCGGAGCAGCCATTTGTATCTTCAAGATAACACATAGATAGAATTACTATGGTACATAACATAAGTACATGTGATAACACATATAGAATTACTAAATCCAATTAAATATAATAACGCATAATATTTCATCAACATGGAAATAAGTACATGTATATATATACACATAGAATGATACAATATATTTTCTCTCTCTCTCAACACATAGAAATAAGTGCATATGTCTATATCTCTAGATATGCATGTGATACACATAGAATGTCTCTCTAGATACAATTTTCTCTCTCTCTCAACACATGAAAATAAGTACATGTATATATACATATATAAATATTTAAGTACATATGTATACATATAGAATCTCTCTCTAGATATAATATATATAGAGAGATAGAATATATAATTACTAAATCCAATTAAATAAATCTAACATGAAATTAGATAAACTAGTAATAGATAATACATTTTAATCTAACATATATCAAAAACTATAATAAAAAACTATCTAAAAAAACTATCTAAATAAAATACTAATTAAATTTTAATACATTTAAATCTAATATATCAAAAACTATCTAAAAATAACTAAAAAACTAACAATAAACTACTAATTAAAATTTAATACATTTTAATCTAACATACAGCCGAGACTTTGTAAAAAAAATCTAAAAAACATGGCCGATCGAGAGCAGCAGATCAAGATCGAGTTCGACGGAGGCCGTACGGCGTGGGCGCGCGGGAAGCGTCGGCGACGGAGGGTGGGGTCGGGTGCGGCGGCGGAGACGTGATGCGGCGATGCGGGCCTGGAGAATGGCGCGGCCGGGCGGGGGTAGACGACGACGGCGGCGCGGCAGAGATGAGCTCGACGACGGCGGATGGTGCGGCCAGGCGGGGCTGAGCGACGGAGGCGAGATCGAAGATGAACAGAACAGACCCCGATATATATAACCCGTAAAGGACATTTAGTCCCAGCTGGTAAGACCAACCGGGACTAAAGGGTTGGACCTTTAGTCCCGGTTGGTCTTACCAGCCGGGACTAAATGTCCTTTAGTCCCGGCTGGTGTTACCAGCCGGGACTAAAGGTATTTTTTGGCGGGCACCAAAATTGCCGCCCACCCTTTAGTCCCGGTTCTTGGTCTGGGCCGGGACAGAAATCCTGAAAATTTTGCCAACCCGCCAGCGTAATTGGAAAGGCCTGGGATTTTGATTTTGTTTAATACTAGGTTAATCAATTAATTCCATAGCAACTTCAATACTTTGCAATATTTATTTGAAAAAATACTATTGATTAACTAATTATTTATTGTAAATAGGAAAATTTTGTAACCTAAAGTTTTTAATTTCTTTTATGAATATAGAATATAAATGTTACTAATACTAAGTATTTTGTTAATGCAAAAATATATTTGTAACTTAAAATTAATAAAACTAATATTATTCCATAGGAAATTTATTATCACATTATTGTAACGTCAATGTTTCAATTTTTTCTCGGTTTTTGACCAAAATTAATAGGAATTTTTTGTTGAACCTATAAAAATAGAGAAAATATAGTATTTTTTATTCTACAACTTTTTCAAATGAAAAAATGGTCTATATAAGGATTGTATATATTGATGAGCTTAACAAACTCGGTATTCAAAACTTTTCAATTTGAGGCAATCTAGGGTTTCGAAAACTAGTTTGTAGGCGTTGAAATTTAAAAATCACAAATTTGAACCATCCAAACTTTCTCAAATGGAAAGTTTACCAAAACAAAAATTGTAGATCTGTTTGAGTTTAACAAACTTGGTATTCAAAACTTTTCAATTTGAAGTCATTTAGAGTTCATAATACTAGAGTCAAAGTGTTGTTTTTTTATTTGACCAAATTTGACTTGGTCAAACTTGCTCAAATGAGACACTAAATGACCTCAGATGAAAAAACTTTGAATACCAAGTTTGATCATCTCAGCAAGATCTACAATTGTTACATAGCTTATTTTCCCATTTGAGAAATTTTTATCAAACACTAGTCACAACTTCTTGAATCTCATATATACTTTCTAAAACTATGTCACATACTTGTGAAATTTGAACTACATTTTGTTCAAGCTTTCTCAAATGAAAAAATGGCCTATATAAGGATTGTATATATTGATGAGCTTAACAAACTCAGTATTCAAAACTTTTCAATTTGAGACAATCTAGGGTTTCGAAAACTAGTTTGTAGGCGTCAAAATTTAAAAATCACAAATTTGAACCATCCAAACTTTCTCAAATGGAAAGTTGACCAAAACAACAATTGTAGATCTTTTTGAGCTTAACAAACTTGGTATTCAAAACTTTTCAGTTTGAAGTCATTTAGAGTTCATAATACTAGAGTCAAAGTGTTGTTTTTTTATTTGACCAAATTTGACTTGGTCAAACTTGCTCAAATGAGACAGTAAATGACCTCAGATGAAAAAACTTTGAATACCAAGTTTGATCATCTCAGTAAGATCTACAATTGTTACATAGCTTATTTTTCCATTTGAGAAATTTTTATCAAACACTAGTCACAACTTCTTGAATCTCATATATACTTTCTAAAACTATGTCACACACTTGTGAAATTTGAACTACATTTTGTTCAAGCTTTCTCAAATGAAAAAATGGCCTATATAAGGATTGTATATATTGATGAGCTTAACAAACTCGGTATTCAAAACTTTTCAATTTGAGACAATCTAGGGTCCTGAAAACTAGTTTGTAGGCGTCGAAATTTAAAAATTACAAATTTGAACCGTCCAAACTTTCTCAAATGGAAAGTTGACCAAAACAACAATTGTAGATATTTTTGAGCTTAACAAACGTGGTATTCAAAACTTTTCAGTTTGAAGTCATTTAGAGTTCATAATACTAGAGTCAAAGTGTTGTTTTTTTATTTGACCAAATTTGACTTGGTCAAACTTGCTCAAATGAGACACTAAATGACCTCAGATGAAAAAACTTTGAATACCAAGTTTGATCATCTTAGCAAGATCTACAAATGTTACATAGCTTATTTTCCCATTTGAGAAATTTTTATCAAACATTAGTCACAACTTCTTGAATCTCATATATACTTTCTAAAACTATGTCACACACTTGTGAAATTTGAACTACATTTTATTCAAGCTTTCTCAAATGAAAAAATGGCCTATATAAGGATTGTATGTATTGATGAGCTTAACAAACTCGGTATTCAAAACTTTTCAATTTGAGACAATCTAGGGTCCCGAAAACTAGTTTGTAGGCGTCGAAATTTAAAAATCACAAATTTGAACCGTCCAAACTTTCTCAAATGGAAAGTTGACCAAAACAACAATTGTATATCTTTTTGAGATTAACAAACTTGGTATTCAAAACTTTTTAGTTTGAAGTCATTTAGAGTTCATAATACTAGAGTCAAAGTGTTGTTTTTTTATTTGACCAAATTTGACTTGGTCAAACTTGCTCAAATGAGACACTAAATGACCTCAGATGAAAAAACTTTGAATACCAAGTTTGATCATCTCAGCAAGATCTACAATTGTGAAGTCATAAAATATTACATAATATCCGTCTCTAAAACATAATATATTAAACATGCATTGTTGTATCATGCGGGCACAATAGTGAATTTCTTCTTGACGTATGACCCTTGGTTATGATCTTGTCGTAACCATGGAGTGTCTTCATCATTTAACATGATGCTTGGATCTTTCTTCACTATGAAGGGTGGAATTCGGACATTTCTTTCGTAATCTTCTGACATGTCTGACTTGTCTTCAATTCCCACTATATTTATTTTTCTAGAAAGAATTATGTGGCGCTTTGGCTCATTGATCATTGAGTTGATGTCTTTGTTTTTTCCTCTCTTTGATTTTGTAGACATGTCTTTCACATAGAACACCTGACTCACATCGGCAGCAAGGACGAATGGTTCCTCTTTGTATCCAATATTGTTGAGGTCCACTGTTGTCATTCCATACTCTTTGTCGACTGTTAGCCCTCCTCCGGTCAGCTTCACCCATTGGCACCGGAACAAAGGGACTTTAAAATTAGGTGCGTAGTCTAGTTCCCATATCTCTTCTATGCAGCCATAATATGTTTGTATATTCCCATTTGGATCTGTTCCATCTATGCGAACACCACTATTTTGATTGGTGCTCCTTTTATCTTGGGCAACTGTGTAAAATGTATTCCCATTTATCTCGTACCCTTGGTACGTGAGGATATGCCACGATGGCTGCCTAGCCAACAAATACAGTTGCTCATCAATATTGTCATCGCCTTGACATTCTTTTTGCAACCAACCACTGAAACTTTCCATGTGCTGACGCCTAATCCAAGCTTCAGTCTTCCCTGGAAATTTGGATCGTAAGAACTCCTTATGTATCTCGATGTACGGATGCACCAATGATGAGTTCTGAAGAACTGTGTAGTGTGCTTTATTGAAATAATCGTCTTCCATGCCGATATATGTTTTCTTCCCTAAAGTTCCTTTACCACTGAGTCGCCCCTCGTGTCATGATTCGGGAACGCCAATCGGGGCAAGGTCAGGAATAAAGTAAACACAGAACTCAATGACCTCCTCTGTTCCATAGCCCTGGGCGATGCTTCCTTCAGGCTTAGAACGGACTTTCACATATTTCTTCAAGACTCCCATAAACCTCTCGAAGGGGAACATGTTATGTAAGAACACAGGTCCAAGAATACTAATCTCCTTCACCAAATGAACTAGGATGTGTGCCATGATATTAAAGAAGGATGGAGGGAACACCAACTCAAAGCTGACAAGACATTGAACCACATCATTCTGTAGAGTAGCTAGTTCCACTGGATTGATTGCCTTCTGAGAAATTGCATTAAGGAATGCACATAGCTTCACGGTGGCTAGACATACATATGGAGGTAGAATTCCTCTTAAAGCAACTGGAAGCAATTGCGTCATAAGCACGTGGCAGTCATGGGACTTTAAGTTTAGGAATTTCTTATCTAGCACATTTATTATACCCTTTATATTGGAGGAGAATCCCAATGGGACCTTGATGCTGCTTAGACATTCGAACATGCTGTCCCTCTCTTCTTTGCTAAGCGTGTAGCTAGCAGGACTTAAGTAATGACGTCCATCATCTGTCTTCTCTGGATGAAGGTTGTCTCGTTCTTTCATGCCCTGCAAGTCCTGGCGTGCTTCAAGTGAATCCTTTGGCTTCCCGTACACACCCATGAATCCTAACAGGTTCACACAAAGATTCTTTGTCAGGTGCATCACGTCGATTGCGTTGTGGACCTCTAGGACTTGCCAATAGGGTAGCTCCCAAAAGATGGACTTCTTCTTCCACATGGGTGCGTGTCCCTTAGCATCTTTGGGAATAGATTCACTGCCTTGTCCCTTTCCAAATACTACTTTCATTTCCTTGACCATTGCGAGTACATCTTCCCTGGTTCAGTTATGAGGCTTCTTCCGATGGTCTGGCTTACCTTTAAAATGCTTCCCTTTCTTTCTTATTTGGTGATTCAACGGAAGGAATCGACGATGGCCAAGGTACACGACCTTTCGACATCTTTTCAAATATATACTGTCAAGGTCACCAAAACAATGTGTGCATGCATTATATCCTTTGTTTGTCTGACCTGAAAGATTACTTAAAGCAGGCCAATCATTGATTGTTATGAACAACATTGCTCGTAGGTCAAAGTGTTCTTGTTTGTACTCATCCCAGACACGTACACCTGGTTTGTTCCATAAAACTAGAAGTTCTTCAACTAATGGCTTCAGATAGACATCAATAACGTTGCCAGGTTGCCTCAGACCTTGGATGAGGATCGGCATCATAATGAACTTCTGCTTCATGCATAACCATGGAGGAAGGTTGTAGATACATAGAGTAACTGGCCAAGTGCTATGACTAGTGCTCTGCTCTCTAAAAGGATTCATACCATCTGTACTTAAGGCGAACCTTAAGTTTCTAGCCTCATTTGCAAACTCTGGAAATTCCCTGTCTATCGCTCTCCACTGGGACCCATCAGCTGGGTGTCTCAGCATATTGTCTACCTTACGGTCTTCTTTATACCACCGCAACAACTTTGCATGGTCTTTATTTCTGAACAAACGTTTTAAGCATGGTATTATAGGAGCATACCACATAACCTTGGCAGGGATTTTCTTTCTAGGACGTTGTTCACCCTCGATGTCACCAGGATCATCGCGCCTGATCTTATACCGCGATGCTTTACATACCGGGCATTCATCCAAATTCTCATATTCATTGCCATGGTAGAGGATGCAGTCATTAGGACATGCATGTATCTTCTGGATTTTTAATCCCAATGGGCAGACAACCTTTTTTGCTTCGTACGTAGTGGTGGGCAATTCATTTGGCTTCGGAAGCATCTTCTTTATGAGGTTCAATAAATTCCCAAATGCCTTGTCGGATATACCATTCTTTGCCTTCCACTGTAGCAATTCCAGTGTTGTACCCAGCTTTTTTTGCCCCTCTTCGACCGTCGGGTATAGCAACTTCCTATGATCCTCAAGCATGCGCTCGAACTTAACTTTCTCTTTTTCACTTTCCCATTCTTGTTGTGCATCACAAATGGCATCGCCAAGAGCATCACTGAGATCATCTTCTACCGCTACCTCTTCTTCATCTCCCCCCATTGTAGTATCATCAAAGGCACCATACTGAGTAATAATGTCATCAATGTCTAAATCTTCTCCTTCACCTTCTTCCATCATGACCCCGCTTTCTCCATGCTTAGTCCAACATATATAGTTTGACATGAAACCTGACTTAAGCAAATGTGAATGAAGACTCATTGAGCTTGAATATTCCTTTAAATTCTTACATAGGGCACATGGACAGCACATGAAACCATCCCGCTTATAACATGGGTGATAAGATTAGAAGATTGAGTATGAATGTAGCATTTAAGTACATTTGGCTAAAAGGGTTGAATTGCTTAACCCATGGAAGGATTGTCTATCTGTGCATAATGTATCAATCTTTACTTGATTATGACTATCATCTTCCAGAGATAGGATGTGTAATGTTTTAGCTCATTTGGTTAAAACTATGAGATAAAGAAAGTGGTGCTAGGAACAAGCTTAAAGAACATGTTGAGTTAGTCAGGTTGGATTAAGTGATGAAGTTTGTTACCCAAACATGTTTTCTTTCTTATTTATGTGCATACCATAATCAAGGAAAAGCCTTTTAAGTAATGACCATTTACCTTAGGATGATGTTACCTTTTATCATTGGAGTGTGATGACACCATGTGACAAAGAGTAAGTGCCTCGTGATGGTCTTTCCCTTTTTATTGAAGTTTTCCTTGTTCGGCTAGCCTCACAGCTCGAGTGTTCATGAGCTTTTTGTTTCCTAAATTGCACTATTTCTTTATCATCCTTTTGTTATGCCATCTTTTTGCTCTTTGATCTTGACATCTTGTTGGACTTTCTACTCCACTCATTCATTGTTGTATGCCTCAAATCTGTTGATTTGCTCGTCCACGTCCTATGAGTGATTGCTTTGATTATTGATCGTGTTTTATGGCACTCATCCTCTTTGTTCCATAGCTGCAATGGTGCTGGGTTTGCAGATTCATGCCAAACCATGGACAAGGGTAACTTGTATTCATTCATCCCTACAAAACGTTAGTGGAGACATATCTGAGGGAATACAACAAATTTGAACTATGGATTGTTGTCCATAAATTTTATGAATTACATCTATGCTAATGAAAAGATGGTTTTAGGATTGCTTTAGCATAGATTTTGTTTATCATGTTTTATACCAGCATGGCTCAAGGCAAAGGTAACTTGCAGTAGAAGATAAAGTGAATGAACTTTGATACTTATAGTTCTTCCATCATGATGAACGAGCTGTGTCTTCTTTGTGCAATGTTATTAGAGTTTGTTATGTGCCTGACTTCATCTCTGATTTGAATTCATCTCGTAACTTATCAATATTGAATTAAGAGTTTCCTGCATGGGGTTAGTCTAACAAAATGACCAGTATCTACCATAGCATATTCTTGGTTCAAAAATCAAACTAGACACCATGTCTAATTTAATCTAGCAAAGCATTTTAACCTAAGCACCGTGCTTAATTTAAAAAGCCTTTGAAAGTAAGATCAACTCTCCTAAACTAAGCACCATGTTAATTTATGAGATGTATGAACAAACTCTAAACCTTGAACATACTATAGTAAACAAAGGTAGCATGAAAGCATTATAGAGATTTAGTCAATTAGAGATGAAAGAGCATGATTGTTATTTAGCAAATTGAGGATGGCTTAAAGGTAGAGACAACCAAAAATTAGCAACATGGCATAAGATTTTTTTAGTTCATCCCCCGCACTTGAATTTTGTAGCAAAATCAAGTTTGGATGATAGAACTCTCATGTGTGAATGTGATTCAATGTTCCATAATAATTGGTTGGACATACCTTGCATCGTCATCCTTCATCCTTTTTGCTTCAAACCTGGAATGGTTAGTTACAAAAATACCCAAAGGAATAATTTCACAACTATATTTCTATGCTCACTTCACAAGGGAATTTTAACAAAAGGTGAAAGCTCATGTGGTCTCCCTGAAAGTGCATGTTTTAGGACAGAATCCTATCCTTGGGAAACCTTCAAATTGCGCTTTAGGTTGGCGAGGTGGTTTCCCCTCCAATACCAACCTTTGGGTGCCTATCTCAAGATTCATGCCAACAAAATTTGCAATGTTTATGATAAACATACGCATCTACAACCACCCTTTCAAAGTTTTTATGAACAGGAAGCACGAGGGGGTTGAAGATCTTGTGTGTGGCAATGTTAGAGAGACCAATTGATTCAGGAGATTTCTCATGCGAGCATGTATTTGATGAGGTGTTAATGAAGTAGCTTCCATGCAATCGCTGATGTAATCTTCCTTTTCAAGCTCTAGGGTTGATTCTTTATGAATTTCTATAGGTAACAACATTGTCTCCATCATTCCATGCCTATAACATTCATTGGACGTTTTATTATCCAAGATTTCCCATGGATTGGTGGCTCTTGGGTTGATCTCATCTAAGGCCTCCTCCAAACTTGAATGAGTCATGTTTATTAAAGAGATTGATTTAAGCTCACCGTTTGGATTTAAACCAAGTTTGGATTCTACCCATAAGACTTTGTCCTTGTCCATCCATTCTTTAACAACGGCATATAAGTTCTTAATACATTCCAGCCATTGTCGTTGCTCTTTTTGGTCATCCTTGTGGCCTTCATGATTCCTATGCTTTGGTTGTCTTAGTGGATTTCTAGGGTCATCATGAGACTTAGGAGAGAGAGCATAAGAGGGATCATCGGGGTCAAGGATGGATTGAAAGATAGGTTCAGATGAGACATCTAATGTGGACACAGGTGGGGAGAGGATAGGAATGGCTTCTAAATGGCTTGGCTCTCCTTCTATGGCATGACTAGTCATGCCATCCTTGAATTCTTCCCAATGTCCTACATGGGAATAAGGATGCTTTCTAAAAAATACCTTCTTGAGAGGATTTAAATTATATTCACTCAAAGCTCTCTTATCAAGAAATCATCTCCTGATCAAGTAGAGGAAGTTTTGATAGCCAAATCGCAACCACTCCAATCTCAACATTTAGCTATCAATCCCGAACCACCAATACCCCAAAATCCTCCAAGAGAAGAAGGAATTCCACCTTTGGAAATCCCTGTTGAAATCAAGGATGACCTCTTTGGTGCTGATTTTGGGACCAAATACCCCAAAAATTCTCATCTTCATAGGAGGCCTTCGGGCGAATATAATTCAAATCCTCTCAAGAAGAGATCTCTTAGGAAGTGTCCTCATTCCCATGTAGGACATTGTGAAGAACTCAAGGGTGACATTTCAAGTAATGCCATAGAAGGAGAGCTGAGCCATCTAGAAGCCATTCCTATCCTCTCCCCTCCTATGTCCACATTAGATGTCTCATCAGAACCCATCTTTCAACCCATCCTTGACCCCGATGATCCCTCTTATGCTCTCTCTCCTAAGTCTCATGATGACCCTAGAAATCCACTAAGACAACCAAAGCATAGGAATCATGATGGCCACAAGGATGACCAAAAAGATCAATGACAATGGCTGGAATGTATTAAGAACTTGTATGTCATTGCTAAAGAATGGATGGACCAGGACGAAGCCTTATGGGTAGAATCCAAACTTGTCTTAGATCCATACAGTGAGCTTAAATCAATCTCTTTAATAAACATGACTCATCCAAGTTTGGATGAGGCCTTAGAAGAGATCCACCCGAGAGCCACCAATATATGGGAAATCTTGGACAATGAAATGTCCAATGAATGTCATAGGCATGGAATGATGGAGACAATGTTTCTGCCTATAGACATTCATAAAGAAACACCCTTAGAGCTTAAAAGGAAGATAACATCAATGAGCATGGAAGTTATTTCATGAACACCTCATCAAATCCAATGCTCACATGAGAAATCTCCTGAATCAATCGGTCTTTCCAACATTGCCACACTCGAGATATTCAACCACCTCATACTTTTTGTTCATAAAAACTTTGAAAGGGTGGTTGTAGATGCATATGTTTATCATAAATATTACAGATCTCATTGTGTGAATCTTGAGATAGGTACACAAAGGTTTATGTTTGAGGGGAATCCACTTTCACCAACTTGAGTGCAATTAGAAGGTTTCCCAAGGACAAGCTTCTATCCTAAAACAATCACTTTCAGGAGATAACATGAGACTTCACCTTGCCCTTGTGAAATGAGAATAGAAATATAATTGTGAAAATATTCCTTCGGATAGTTTTGTCACTAACCATTCTAGGTTTGAAGCAAAAAGAATGAAGGATGACGACTCAAGGTATGTCCAACCAATCATCATGCAACACTGAATCACATCCATCCAAACTTGACTTTGCCTTGCAAATTCAAGCCTGGGGGATGGACTTCTTTGAAAAATCTTATGCCATGTTACTAATTCATCTTGGTTGTCTCTACCTTTAAATCATGCTCAATAACAATCATGCTCTTTCATCTCCAATTGAATAAATCTTGGTAATGCTTTCATACCACCTTTGTTTACTATAGTATGTTCAAGGTTTGGAGTATGTTCATACATCTCATAAATTAAGCATTGTGCTTAGTTTAGGAGTGTTGATATTAATTTCAAAGGCTTTTTAAATTAAGCGTGGTGCTTAGGTTAAAATGCCTTCCTGAATCAAATTAGACATGGTGTCTAGGTTGATTTTTGAACCAAGAATATGCTATAGTGGATACTGGTCATTTTGTTGGACTAACCCTATGCAGGAAACTTTTAATTCAATATTGGTAAGTCACGAGATGAATTCATATCGGAGATGAAGCAAGACACAAGTCATTCATTATTGATGTAAGACTACATACCTCATTCATCATGGATGAAAGAACTTTAAGTATCAAAGATCATTCACTTTGTCTTTAGCTGCAAGTTACCTTTGCCTTAAAGCCATGCTTGTATAAAACATGATAAACAAAGTCTATGCTACAGCAATCCTAAAACTATCTTTTCATTAGCATAGATGTAATTCATAAAATTTATGGACAACAATCCATAGTTCAAATTTGTTGTATTCCCTCGGGTATGTCTCCACTAACATTTTATCAGGATGAATGAATACAGGCTACCCTTGTCCATGGTTTGGCATGAATCTGCAAACCTAGCCACCACTGCAGCTATGGAACAAAGAGGATGAGTGCCATAAAACTTGATTAGTAATCAAAGCACTCACTCAGAGGGAGTGGATGAGCAAATCAACAGATTTGAGGCATACAACAATGAATGAGTGGAGCGGAAGGACCAACAAGGTGGCAAGATCAAAGAAGCAAAAAGATGACATGACAAAAGGATGAGAAAGAAAAGGTGCGATCTAGGAAACAAGAAGCTCATGAATAGCTCAAGATGTGAGACTAGCCGAGCAAGGAAAACTTCAAGCAAAAGGGAAGAACCATCATGAGTCATCTACCCTTCATCATATGGTGACATTACGCTCCAATGACAAAGGTAACATCCTAAGGTAAATGGTCATTATTTAAAAAGCTTTTCCTTGATTCTGGTATGCAATAAATAAGAAACAAACATGTTCGAGTAACAGTTTACCTGATCAAACCTGATTAGCTCAACATATCTTGTTCTATAAGATTGTTACTAGCACCATTTTCTTGATCTCATAGCCTTAACCAAATTTACTTAAATGCTACATTCATGCTCAATCTTCTAATCTTACCACCTATGATATAATTGAACACAGCACATAACATCAACTTCATCTTGTTCAATGTGCCTAAGTGTTAGAGAGGAATAATTAAAGTTTCGGTTCTGTTGGTGTTTTCCCACCAACAGAGCCCATGCACTTGATCTCTACCTTGTCTTTATGAGCAGGACACACTTCAAGCAAAGTGTGGGGGAGTTAGTTAATTCCCCAATTTCTACAAGCAAAAGTTCTGAACTTGTCAAACCAAAGTCCAAACTCAAAACCATGACGGGTTTGGCGGAAGGAGGTGACATCATCATTAAAGGCGTCATCACAAGAATCCTCCTCTTCAGAGCAAACCTGAGGTAGTTGGTCAATAAACTTCACAAGGAGAAGTCTGGTTTGAAGAACTTACAACACCAAACCCTCATCGAAAGAGTTAGCTTGGGGGAGAAGCACTCCCATGTATCCAGGTAAGTATGCTTCCCCTTTGTTATAGTTTTGGTTTATTTGAAATAGTTAAGAAAATGGTGAATGAAAAACAAAATAAAAGGTTATCTATATAATAAATATATATAGTTATAGTAATAATGTGTGATCTAGTAAAATTGAAAACAAAATAAAAAGGAGTGGATACGACTGATTTGATATAAAGATTTACTCTGAACTTGAAACTTGTGGGTAGCAAATGCTTGATCTAAGTCTAGGTAGTTGACGGATATGATATGAGAAGGTCTGAGCTACTGTTTATCTTATTTCAAGTGACACTAAAGTTTAGGAGATTTACTTTTTAAAACATAAAAATGTTATATGATGAGTTCTTGTATGACAAAGCTTGAATTCCCACCAGAGCCATACATGTTATTTAGGCTAGGAAAACCTTCACTTATATGTTGCTTGCTTTTGCATTGGGTTTTGTCAAGCTTTGTTGACCCTTATAAGAGATTTGTCATGCTCTTAAAATCAAGATCACGTGCACACCACCCACATAAGCAATACTCCAACAGTAGGGGTAGGCGCAAAAACATGTCTTCCATCTAGATCCATCCAAAAATGTTTTACTCCTACGCTGAGAGTGAACACAAAACATGCTTGATAGTTTTTTCATTCACCAAATAAATGCTCCAAGTTCTTGTTGCTATCTCTCAAAGTTTTGTTGCAGAAAAGAGACATGGGGCTATGCAAAAGTTATTCATAAAAAAGAAAAAAATAGATGAGAAAAATGGACAAGTGTCCGAGATATTTAAAACAATGGGTACTTAGATGCCCACCCGAAAAAAAAGAAGAGAAGAGAAACAGAGATGAATAAGATAGCCCCTACCCTCTAGCAAATGTTTCCAAGTTTCAAAGGAGAGATATGTTTTCAAGGAGCATAGTAGAATCAAGTTAGCCACCATATATCCACCACATATCCACACACATGCACATCTTGATTTGATTGTACGATTCAACTCTCTTTGGATCCATTGTTTGACATTACAATATATGCATTGCAAGTATGTTCTAGCTTTCTCCCTACCTATGAATTCCTCATAAGCTTTAGTTGTAGGAAAAAAGGGGACATAACATCTTTACTACCTTTGGTGAGGATCTACAAATACCATATATTTTGAGAGACTTGAGAGTGTTATACAATGGAATCTTTGAGTTTTATTTGAAAACTTATAAAAACTCTAGAATAATGGTGGAACAAAGAACTTGAGACATAGTGCTTGACTTGATCGTTCTGTCTTTCAATTGCTCAAGACCCAAGTGAAGGTTAAGAAGCCCCATGGTTGAAGGTAATATGGGTAAGTTTGAAAGTCAGGTCAGTTTATTCTAATCCGGAGGAGATTTTTTGATTGAACGCATGTGTACTTTTGAGGCATGAAAACTTTGTAGCAAATCATAATCCATTGCTGAGTTTAGGTTTGCTCAAGGACTGGCAAAGGTTAAGTTTGAGGGAACTTATTGACGGTCACTAACATCAATTATAAACCATCAACATAATCTGCATTTATACTTAATTCCATCACTAAACATAGGTATAGGGGTTTAAACTAATAAATTCCACGAGTTTTGGTGAATCTGTGTTTTCAGCAGGGTTTATCCAGAAAACCATCATGGGGGACCTATTCGTCAAAGGAAATTACAGAATTCCACCACGTAATTAACGTGGGAAGACTCTAGAAGACTCCTAGGTTGTATCTGCGCTGTCCTTGTCAGCTTCCTGTTGCTATGTCGGTTCTCCACCGCCTCGTAGGTTGCATCTACGCCGTCCTTTAAGTCGGTTTGATCCAAGGGCTCACGTTGGACACTCCGGGCTATATATACCAGCCCCTACCCTCCTCCCTCTACCATCCTAAAATCCGTAATTCATATCACGAGGATCAGAGTCAAGTATCAAGAGAAGATTAGTCCTCCATAGGATCTAGTATTGTAAATAATAGTGAGATAGAGAGTGAGGGAAGAGTTTGGAGGAGATGCCGGCTTGTCGGTGCTCTCTCTATAACTTATACCTTGGCGGATCAAAGTTTTACTTGAGCTTGCCTTTGAGAATTCTCTGGTAATCAACTTCTGATTCAAGTAAGTAATTGTTTATATTGTTTATCAGGATCACGACTCGCTTTTAAGTGCTTTAATCTATAGACTCTCTAGGTTAAAGTATCAATCGTAAGTGTAAGCGTGGTGCTTAGACTTGGTTAATCGTGGATGCACCCTGCATTCTAGATGGTGGTAGATCACATGTCTGACATCAGTTCTATATAGCCTGTACTATATAGCTTCGTTGATCCTTTGTAGTTCACCTCCCATCTGTAGGCACAAGTAGGACGTGGTTACGAAGGAAAGCATCCTCTGCTGATGTCTTTTCCTAGTAATGTCCCCAGTTAAATAGTAGAAGACATAGCTTACCCAAGTCAGAACTAGAGAACCTTAGTTTTTCTCTCTACGCTCCTATTTATCTCAACCTTGTTGCTACCCCTAGTTAAGTTAGATCGTAGTTAGTCTCACATATTTCGCTGTGGATACGATACTTGGAATACTTTTGGGTGAAAGCTACAGCGGTATCGGTGTGCTTCCAGATTTATCTGTGTGTGTTAAAATATACCAATACATATAACATTAGTCAAGTTACAAGATCATGGTTTTAATTGAGCACTAGCATCAACTACCCCCATGCACAATAATTCCCAAGGTGACAAGGAATCCAGGATATCAAATAGCTAGAAAAATTACTACGGTTATCAACGTGGACACATGCATATGATTAAATTGTTATTAAGGTGAATGGGACAACAAGGATGATCCCATGCTATACTTGCCTTGCTCAGCAAACTCTTTTTGATCCTGCTGGTCATCAAAGTACTAGTCTTGCTCACCAAAAAACTTCTCACCGTCTATACTTGATCATCCATCATCAACACACAAGCATTCAGGGCCAATCATGCATAGCAAACAAGAGCTACAATTAGAACAGTACACCAGTCAATAAAAAGGTTTGAAAACTAATCTACGCATTGCTACGAGTACACATGCGAAAAGAACGCTAATCGGAGCTATGGTGCAAAGGAAACAACTATTGTAAGATTATTTTATAGAGCAGAAAGGAAAACTATAGGCTTTGTTTATTTTAATTTTATAAGACATGTATAAGATACTTCAGAGAAATATCTAGATTGAATTAAGTCAAATTTATATTTGAGTTAGAAAACTAAAGTACAATTAATCCATATTTTATTTATAAATGGTGTTGCATTATCATTATTCAAGTTAGGATTTAAACCATGAAATTCCAGATCAAGTCACATGGTAAACACTGTTAGGAACTCATAGATTGTGTCGTTACGAATCTAACACAACTTGAACGGATCAAATCGGAGCTAAAACAGAAATTTTATGGCTAAAACAAGATCAGTGGCAAAACTGAAAATAAGTCGGAACTCGTTTTCAAATTAAAAGAAAATCTGGATTTTGAATCTAAGTGGACTGCGGATTTGAAAACAGAAAAGTGCAGGTGCTCTTTTCGAAAAGATGCGGCCGAAAATGTATGGCCAGATCTGGGCCATAGATTCAATGATGTATGGCTCAGGATGATTGGATGTATATGTGTATTTCCATTGTATTTGTGGAATTGTTTTTTAAAGGAAAACGGCCACAAAAGGTATACACGACGTCATGTGATGTCATCAAGCTAGGAATCGGAACTGCTAGGAATTGGAGCAGGGCGCACGCACGGTGCACGGCATCAAGAGCTTAACCGAAATATAAAGGAAATACATGCTTGCATGGGGAACGGCACTTGCAACATGTGAGATGGTGGCGTGCTTGCTTGTATATGCGGGATAGAACATGGTTGGCATGTATGTATAGGGGCTTGCGAATACGTAGTGTAAGTTGGCAGTTGGACAGAAAGAAGCGGCGGCCAGGGAGGCTTGCCGGAGAAATGTAGGAGATAGATGGAACGAGTGTGTTGCGTGGGGCGCTTACCGACGGCCGAGAAGCCGCGAGGATGACTGGCCAGCCGTGATTGACGTAGAGGGTGACAAGATCAGGTTTCTGGTGACAGCTTCTCCAGTAGCAAATCGGCGATGTGACTACGTGAGTTGTCCACGAAGGTAGCAGCCAACCACGCTCGGCCTGGATGACGGTGGATCAGCGACGCAGACGCAAGGGCGCAGGCGAGACTTAGGAGATGGCGTAGAAGTAGAAAAAGGAGAAAATCTAGTTTACTATCTAGGGATTCCCAAACTAGGGGCTCCTTCTGAAGTGCTTTGTCCAAGGGGTTGTTATATATATATATAGGGAGGAAAACTTCCCACCTTCACATCAACTAGCAATATGATATTAACTGATGTTGCACCATCCACCTCCACTAATAGGCCTAAATAATCATTTGAGCCCATTAGTAAATAAAGGCATAGGCCTCTGAGAGTCGGTGGAAAATTGGGCTCATATTTTTTTAATTTTGAAATTAATTAATATCATGAAATAAAAATAATTCTAGAAAGTCTAGAATTACCATTTATATCACGAAAAAATGCTCGGAAGCTTACAAAAATCCTTCAAAAAATCCTGGAGATAAATTGAAAGACAAGGAACTCTAACAAAATATTTGGAGCTCAAGAAAAGATTGTTGGGAACTTGAAATATAAAGATTAAGGTCAAGGAGGTAGGAATTAAATTCTAGAAAAAAGCTAAAAAATTCCTAGAGATAGATATTCGTATCCTAAACGCATTTAAAAAATATATTTTGCACATATGAACAGAGGTGCGACCGGCATGAATGCAACAAACATGTTTCTACTTTGAGATAAATTTTAATTTAATGAAAATTTATTATTTCCCTATGTTTTCATGAGCACAAAAATACAAAATTAAATTAATTTGACCCTATTTTCAAAAGTGCAAAATTTAGGGTCTTACAATCACCTAAATTTATATGCTTATATATTTTTTATTCTTCTTACAACATATGGCTAATCACCTAAATTTATACACAAATTTATGGGGTATTTTTTTTTTTGTATTTTTCATAACAACATACGTTTGTGCTTACACGAAGTCATGACCTATGTAAACTAGGGCATTCAGCTGTGTGAAGAAGTAGAAGAATGTCCAATTAATAGGATGGCTGCAGATAATCTCAATACTAATGGATGATATGATGACTTTTATTAAGTTGGACCACGTGACGATGCTTACATTGTTTTCACCGAGGAGAGCCAAGCTACTAAATTTATATGGGCAATTAGGTAAACTTTTATGCATATATATTTTTTATTCTTCATACAACATATGGACAATCACCTAAATTTATACATAAATTTATGGGGTTATTTTTTGTATTTTTCATAACAACATATGTTTGTGCTTACATGAAGTTACGACCTGTGTAAACTATGGGCATTCAGCTGTCTTCCTATCAACAAGCAGAAGAAAGTCCAATTAACAGCACTGCTGCCGATAATCTCAATACTAAAGGATTATATGATGACGTTTACTAAGTTGGACCACGTGATGATGTTTACATTGTTTTCACCGAGGAGAGCCAAGCTACTAAATTTATATGGGCAATCACGTAAACTTGTATGCTTATATATTTTTTATTCTTCTTACAACATATGGACAATCACCTAAATTTATACATAAATTTATGGGGTTATTTTTTGTATTTTTCATAACAACATATGTTTGTGCTTACACAAAGTCACGACCGGTGTAAACTATGGGCATTCAGCTGTCTTCCTGTCAACAAGCAGAAGAATGTCCAATTAACAGCAATGATGCCGATAATCTCAATACTAAAGGATGATATGATGACATTTACTGAGTTGGACCACGTGATGATGCCTACATTGTTTTCACCGAGGAGAGCCAAGCTACTAAATTTATATGGGCAATTAGGTAAACTTTTATGCTTATATATTTTTTATTCTTCATACAACATATGGACAATCACCTAAATTTATACACAAATTTATGGGGTTATTTTTTGTATTTTTCATAACAACAAATGTTTGTGCTTACACGAAGTCACGGTGTAAACTATGGGCATTCAGCTGTCTTCCTGTCAACAAGCAGAAGAATGTCCAATTAACAGCAACGCTGCCGATAATCTCAATACTAAAGGATGATATGATGACGTTTACTAAGTTGGACCACGTGATGATGCTTACATTGTTTTCACCGAGGAGAGCCAAGCTACTAAATTTATATGGGTAATTAGGTAAACTTTTATGCATATATATTTTTTATTCTTCTTACAACATATGGACAATCACCTAAATTTATACATAAATTTATGGGGTTATTTTTTGTATTTTTCGTAACAACATATGTTTGTGCTTACACGAATTCACGACCGGTGTAAACTATGGGCATTCAGCTGTCTTCCTGTGAACAAGTCGAAGAATGTCCAATTAACAGCAACGCTGCCGATAATCTCAATACTAAAGGATGATATGATGACGTTTACTAAGTTGGACCACGTGATGATGCTTACATTGTTTTCACCGTGGAGAGCCCAGCTAATATACAAATGTTAGTGTGTGTATATATACACATATACATGGAGCACATATCATTGCCATAGGCTACTGCGTTCTTCTTCTTCTCTAGAGGTTGCCATGTATTTCTTTGTTATTGCTTTCAAATTCTTCCTCTTAACATTTTAGTATACTGTTTGCTGCTCGGTTGTTATGTAGTGCATTCGATTAATACATCTGCTTAGTATGATAGCATTAGTTCGAAACAACATGTTATGTTTCTATTGATTATATCAATGTTGCTCGATTATTGATTCTTATTGGTGTTATAACAGTTAGAAAAGGGAGAAAAGCTAAGGATAGTACGTGATCATGGCTGCCCCTGCCCTTGCCCCAGCTCCTAGAGAAGAATGGCCAAACATGATTGGCCAGGCGGCTACTATAGCAAATTTTGAGCGGATTCGTGCTGAAAGGCCAGAGATAACAGTAGTAAGAGTATATCCAATGACCGACACCCCGGCCCCATCTCCAGACCCAAATGGATTGGCACGTCTTATTATCTACTACCAGGACGACGAAAACCATCAACGTACCATTTGTTGGCCGGCTCCGTATATTCTGTATCCAAGTAATGCCCCGGCTCCGTCTCAGACAATTGGCTAGGTTGCCTAGCAAAGGCTACCTTTCTACTTTTTTATGCCTTGATATATGAAAGGCAAGCATTAATTGAATAATGCGAGCGAGCGTGACTTCTGAAGTTCCTTTTGTGGTTGATTTCATATATGTACGTGTTTGTGATGAATCTATTGAGTAGTGTCCTACTCAATATATGTAATAATAAACAATGAGATGTCTTGTGTTGATGAGTAATGTATGTCAGTACTTTTAGACGCAATTATGTCATGAGAAATTGGCGAGCAAAACATGACACACTTGTGGATGGTTCACAATATTGGCATCCATCATTCCGATCATGGATTAATGTCGCCACAGATTTTGATCCAACTCTCCAAGTGAAGGACATCATTTCTAAGACATCTCTACTATAATGGACCAATTCAAACTATACTAGGTGCACCCTAGATTGTGTCCCCCGCTGAGAGACTCCCCATCGTGCACCCAAAAAATGCACCCAGCAAATCGTCTTCATTAAAAGCAAGGGCTAAAAAACACCCCTCACATGCTTCAAACCAATCCTGTGGCCATGATCGTTTCAGGCTTCAACTGAGGCTTCAAACGCGCGCGACACCGCAGGCACCGCTACGGCTTTGACGCTCTGTGGCCTGCCATCAAATCCTGCAATCAAGGAATCACCGATCCTGCAATCAAGGATTCACCCAATAAAAAAAAGAAAAGAAAAGGAACGTTGTCCTGCAGTCAAGGATTCATCACCGAATGAAAAAAAACAAAAAAGGAACACCCGTGGAAAACCGCCGTGCCCATTGTGCCGCTGCCACGCCCATCGCATGCCACACGAGGCCCAGGAACCTGCTGCCTGCCGCCACGCTGAGGAACCCTGCTGCCCGCCGTCGTGCCGGTCGCAGGCCACAGCAGCAGCGTGCAACACTGGCACCAATATCCTTCCTCTTCGGTGGACGCGGAAGCTTCGTAGAGCAGCGAACCTGCTGCCCGCCGTCACGCCGTGGAATCATGCTGCCCGCCATCGTGCCGATCGCAGGCCACATCAGCAGCGTGCAGCAGCGCGATCGCAGCCCATGAACCCTAGTGGCATAAGCTACTTCTGGCTGGCCGGCCACAACCCCGGCGCCGCGACAAAGACACAGGCCAAGAACCCTGGTGGAGGGGTGCGTGAGCTGGGCATGTGGCCCATTTTTTTAGTGATAGATAGATTGACGATGTACCCATTTTGAACGTACCTATAGCGACAGACAATGAATCGGTAAAGGAGGAATAGCGTCATATGATATATGAGTTATCTTTAGTGACAGATCATCCATCGATAAAAATAATTTTTAGCATCAGATGTCTGACGGTGATGCGGTGTTGTGGTGTAGTGCGGCCCGGCTGCATCTAGGGACTGGCCAGCTGAAGATCCTTGCTGGCCGGCCACAACTCCGGCTCCGGCGTCGCCGCCATCACTCCAGGTTTGCTCACGAGACTGAAACTGTAGTGTGCCCGTGCAAGCCTGCTTGCGCTTACCATCTTCCAGCTATGTGCTGCTGCTTACCATCTTCCAGCTAGGGCCTAGAGAACCGTCGTGATTTTTATGGATTAGTTGCAGGTCACAAGCACGGTAAAGAAAAAAACTGAAGACCCCCACATAATTAACTTTTGCAGAAAACAGTAGGAGATAAAGAATTTCTTGCCTTCAGTTCGCAGCAATCGACAGTGAGTGCCTTCAGTTAGCACAACCTCAGCTCATCACTATTACCTGTCCGGCAACAGCTACGGCACTACTACAGAATGGACTTGTTGTCCCGGGCGGTAACAGCCTTTAGTCCCGGTTACCGCGCCGGGACAACGATCCCGGGACTAAAGAGGGACCTTCAGTCCCGGGTGGTAACACCAACCGGGATTAAAGGCCCTCCAGCCGAGCAAACCTGGCACACCCTTTAGTCCCGGTTGGTAACCCCAACCGGGACTAAAGGTTCCTTTTCTTTTTCTTTTTTTTTGTTTAATTTGTTTTCAGTTCAGTTACACGTATTTGTTTAATATATAATATGTTTTTATGTACGTATTCTATGCTGCTAATATAAATACACGCATGCGTATAATTACATCTAATTCTCATCTTGAGCATTATTATATTCGAATAAAGTAAGAAACTATATATATTATAGATATATATATATATATATGTATATATACAACACTCTCATAATCTTGTTCTCGAAAATAACGATATCAATAAACATTTAATTTACATCATTTATTCCTTAGGATCAAAGTAGAACTCGCCGTTGGGATTGAGCACTTTTTCTAGAAGATATCATGCTATTGACTCTTGAACTGCTTTCAGATGGTCTTTTTGCATGACCCTTCGTTTCAACCATTCAGTCTTGCATTTGAAATAAAAGGAAAAATATTAATACACATATATGTATATATATTCATTTAAAAATAAATAAAAATTGATATATACGTACTCTGAGGACATCTTCAGGAGTTCTTCTTATGTGCGCAGTGATAAATTCACAAACGTAGTATCCACACAAGTTATTACCTAGTTCCTGCCGCAAACACCACTGTACGAGAAGAAGATTATTCTCATCATCTCACACGTAAATTGAAGTACGATATAGTAATTAAACACGTGGGGAAGTGTATATAGTACAACTTACTGGTATTTCAACTACATTAAGTGGTGCCTTGCAATCCTTGCGATGTTGCCGAATAAACTCTTTCCAAACCCTGTGCGACCAATAATGTACGATCGTTAATAAATTATGGCAAAGTCTATTCAATAATAGTTGTGCGCGAGAGATCGAAATTACCCCTGGATAATGTCTATCATATCTTGGTATAGTGCCCGTTCTTTTCTCAACGAGTCAAAGATTAGTAACCGACTTGAGTTTAACTCAATGACAATGAGTATCCAGTGAAAACTACATTGGTTTATACACACACGTACATGCATATAAGTTGTATTGATATTACATAAAATGTGTAGACTACATTATTATTAACACTTACTCAAAGTTGTACGGGAAAAGTATTGTTGTCTTGTCGTGCTGCTTCACGAAGAACATCATGATATTCTCCTGTGCTTTAGATACCCATCGCTCCTTGACAATAATACCGGTTTTGAATACGATATAAGGATCAATAAAGCCAACACTGGTGTCTTATATTCTTTGGAGCTCTGACATCTGGAATCTGTATATAAATATAAGTTACATGTGAGGATAATTATATACACGTACGCATGGAAGTGGGTTTATTAAATAAAAGTAAGAATCACTTACAAACAAAAGGAGCTAATGATTGATTTGTCCAGAGCGTCCATGTGGTATAGTTGATGCAATTCTTCGAAACTAATATGTAAGATGTCATCGCCACGGAAGTAATGATGGTCTCTAAATCTGACAAAGATCCACTGCTCACCCCTGCCACACGCCTGCATGTACCACTTGTTGAGCAAGTATATTTGCGTACCCAATTCATTCAGAGCCGCAGGGTTGTACAGACTTTTGCCATATTTATAAGTCTTCCAGGTATCAACTTCCAGGTTCTGGATTGGAGCTTTGCCCGTCAATTGATCCAAGGTTAAACCAGTATCTTGAAAAAAGCATTAAGGGCTTGAACCGACACTTCTCAAGAGTTGTCTGGTCGATAGACTTCTATGTTGGAACCATATTGATTAGCAACAACAAGATTTTGCATTGGTTGCTTCTGTTGTCCGAGCTGTGGGACATCCTTCCCTGATGCTCTTTTCCTTTTCTTATCTGCATCATGTGACTTCACGAGGGAGCGGTCATAGTCTGATAGTGGCGAAGGCTTACGAAGTTCAATCATCTTTTTCTTGTGAGCATCGACCTTCTGCCTCAACACCTCTCATGGTAGGTAAAAGTACGGCTTCTCCTTAAGCTTCGCTTGACTCTTCTTTTTGGTATCTATAAAAAAATCTTTCACTTTTTTGTCTTCTTCAGCTGCTATTTGCTCATCAGTCTTTTCAGAAAGTATTTCTTGAGAAATAACTCTTTTTCTCGGGGTCTTCTTTGCCGCCGGGACCTTAGACGTCTTTGTAGTGCGTCGCTGTGGAGGGGGTGGGGCGGTGTTGGAGACCGGCGTGGAGGCGATGTGGCCGGTGTTGGTGGAGACCGGCGTGGAGGCGTTGGAGATCATTGTAGAGGCGGTGGGGCCGGTGTAGGAGTTGGAGATCATTGTGGAGGCGATGGGGCCGGTGTAGGAGTTGGAGATCATTGTGGAGGCGATGGGGCCGGTGTAGGAGTTGGCGATCGCCGTGGGGATGAAGTCGTCTCGCCCCCCGCGACGCTGTGATGAGATGGGGAATGAATGATTAGGCTAGGCTGGGGGGAGACCCTGCTACAAAAACATGTTGTGTGTTAATTATTTTTTAAGCCAATAGAAAATTAATGGAAAATAATATTTCATTCACTTTCATTCGTACCTAGGGTGAGGTAGGGGAAGCGGTGGCGCCCTAGGAATGATGATGAAGTGTTTGCGCCATTGAATAAATGTTTTCTCTGCTTCTCCTAGTGTCTTCTCCCCATCACCGCCTTCAATGTCAAGAGGAACATTGCTGTAACCTTTGAGCACTCTATCGACCGAGACGCTAGCATATCCAAGTTGAATAACTGACCCATGGATTCTTGGTGTCTTCGTTCGGTCTATTGGAGATACAACCCCGACAGCCACCATGATTGATGCATTATTACCATCTGGAATGTGCAGCTCACATGTTGTTAGAGACTCGGTAATGTCATCAACAGGGAAGCGCAACCCAGCGTCGTCTTGAATAACTGGCAGCTCCGTAGAAGCACAACTGCTTTTCATCTGACCAACGGGGCTAATGGTGACTCCTGGCGTTGATTGCGATTGCATTTGACTCATTGCTAGCTGCACTTGCCTCTTGATCTCCTCCTGCATTCTTGCCTCAAGAGATTTTTCTCGTTCACATGATTCAAGCAATGCTTGTCGTGACTCATCAACAAATTGCTCCAATGCACGGATTCGTTCTTCCTCCTCATCCTTCTTTCTCTGGCGGCTTCTGTAGGTATCCTTGTATGCTGGGAATGCGTGTAGCCATGGAACTGCCCCATATCCTCTTGTTCGACCACCGTGTTCGGGATTCTCTAGGGCATATGTCAATTCATCCTTCTCTCTGTTGGGCTTGAAAACACCACTATCAGCTTCTTCCCTAGCACGAGCTAGTCTCTGTGTTGCTCTCTCAATTTTTTGGCCAAAAATTAGCTTGCCAGTGTCTGGGTCTAGGCTTCCCCCATGAGCGTAGAACCAATTCTTCGCGCGTTGAGGCCAGTTCTTCTCTATTGTTTCAGGTATGATTCCCTTGGCAGTAATCTCTGCTTCTAGGTTCTGCCACTTGGGAATAGCACTCTTATAACCACCTGATCCCATGCGATGATGGTATTGCTTCTGTCGGGCATTCTGCCGATTCCTCATCACACGTTCCTCACTATCTTGGGATGTCTTGTATTCTACGAAGGCATCCCAATGGGACTCCAACTTGACAAACGCCTTAGCATTGAAATTCGGCGTAGCATTCTTCAAGATAAACTTTTTATACAATGTCTTCTTCCAACTCTGGAACAATGTTTCCATCTTCTTCATTGTCCAATCCCTCACTAGCTCCTTCAAAGCATCATCTGCTTGTAATGTGAAATGCTGAGTGATATCTCTCCAAGCTAGGTTCTTGTCACGATCAGATACAAAACTAACATTAGGAGCGGATATCTTCTGCTTCCATTCACGAGCACTAACTGGGATCCTATCCCTTACAACGAACCCACATTGATTGACATATGTCTGAGCATGTGGTCCCAATGGTTTGCCGGTGTCGGTGTCGAATTCTGATATTATGAAACGGCCCTCTAATGGCTTTTTTGGCCCTCGGACTTTCCTACTTTTGTCGATGGTTGATGTAGATCCAGAGACCGGCTACATGAGTAGAAACACAACGATTAACAACAAATATACGTACGCATGCATCTATAAGAGATGATAGATAATCGAATATACCTCGCCAGTATTTTCTTGCGTGACAATTTGTTGATCTTCAACCACCGGCATATTCAGGATATCCTCATAATCAGCAAAGTACTGACTCGTGTCATCTACATCCACATTGGTGCCGGCGTTGATAATATCTGCCATTATGTCATCACTCAAGTTATCATCCGGAGCAGCCATTTGTATCTTCAAGATAACACATAGATAGAATTACTATGGTACATAACATAAGTACATGTGATAACACATATAGAATTACTAAATCCAATTAAATATAATAACGCATAATATTTCATCAACATGGAAATAAGTACATGTATATATACACATGGAATGATACAATATATTTTCTCTCTCTCTCTCAACACATAGAAATAAGTGCATATGTCTATATCTCTAGATATGCATGTGATACACATAGAATGTCTCTCTAGATACAATTTTCTCTCTCTCTCAACACATGAAAATAAGTACATGTATATATACATATATAAATATTTAAGTACATATGTATACATATAGAATCTCTCTCTAGATATAATATATATAGAGAGATAGAATATATAATTACTAAATCCAATTAAATAAATCTAACATGAAATTAGATAAACTAGTAATAGATAATACATTTTAATCTAACATATATCAAAAACTATAATAAAAAACTATCTAAAAAAACTATCTAAATAAAATACTAATTAAATTTTAATACATTTAAATCTAATATATCAAAAACTATCTAAAAATAACTAAAAAACTAACAATAAACTACTAATTAAAATTTAATACATTTTAATCTAACATACAGCCGAGACTTTGTAAAAAAAATCTAAAAAACATGGCCGATCGAGAGCAGCAGATCAAGATCGAGTTCGACGGAGGCCATATGGCGTGGGCGTGTGGGAAGCGTCGGCGACGGAGGGTGGGGTCGGGTGCGGCGGCGGAGACGTGATGCGGCGATGCGGGCCTGGAGAATGGCGCGGCCGGGCGGGGGTAGACGACGACGGCGGCGCGGCAGAGATGAGCTCAACGACGGCGGATGGTGCGGCCAGGCGGGGCTGAGCGACGGAGGCGAGATCGAAGATGAACAGAACAGACCCCGATATATATAACCCGCGACCCTTTAGTCCCGGCTGGTAACACCAGCCGGGACTAAAGGACATTTAGTCCCAGCTGGTAAGACCAACCGGGACTAAAGGGTTGGACCTTTAGTCCCGGTTGGTCTTACCAGCCGGGACTAAATGTCCTTTAGTCCCGGCTGGTGTTACCAGCCGGGACTAAAGGTATTTTTTTGCGGGCACCAAAATTGCCGCCCACCCTTTAGTCCCGGTTCTTGGTCTGGGCCGGGACGGAAACCCTGAAAATTTTGCCAACCCGCCAGCGTAATTGGAAAGGCCTGGGATTTTGATTTTGTTTAATACTAGGTTAATCAATTAATTCCATAGCAACTTCAATACTTTGCAATATTTATTTGAAAAAATACTATTGATTAACTAATTATTTATTGTAAATAGGAAAATTTTGTAACCTAAAGTTTTTAATTTCTTTTATGAATATAGAATATAAATGTTACTAATACTAAGTATTTTGTTAATGCAAAAATATATTTGTAACTTAAAATTAATAAAACTAATATTATTCCATAGGAAATTTATTATCACATTATTGTAACGTCAATGTTTCAATTTTTTCTCGGTTTTTGACCAAAATTAACAGGAATTTTTTGTTGAACCTATAAAAATAGAGAAAATATAGTATTTTTTGTTCTACAACTTTTTCAAATGAAAAAATGGTCTATATAAGGATTGTATATATTGATGAGCTTAACAAACTCGGTATTCAAAACTTTTCAATTTGAGACAATCTAGGGTTTCGAAAACTAGTTTGTAGGCGTTGAAATTTAAAAATCACAAATTTGAACCATCCAAACTTTCTCAAATGGAAAGTTTACCAAAACAACAATTGTAGATCTGTTTGAGTTTAACAAACTTGGTATTCAAAACTTTTCAATTTGAAGTCATTTAGAGTTCATAATACTAGAGTCAAAGTGTTGTTTTTTTATTTGACCAAATTTGACTTGGTCAAACTTGCTCAAATGAGACACTAAATGACCTCAGATGAAAAAACTTTGAATACCAAGTTTGATCATCTCAGCAAGATCTACAATTGTTACATAGCTTATTTTCCCATTTGAGAAATTTTTATCAAACACTAGTCACAACTTCTTGAATCTCATATATACTTTCTAAAACTATGTCACATACTTGTGAAATTTGAACTACATTTTGTTCAAGCTTTCTCAAATGAAAAAATGGCCTATATAAGGATTGTATATATTGATGAGCTTAACAAACTCGGTATTCAAAACTTTTCAATTTGAGACAATCTAGGGTTCCGAAAACTAGTTTGTAGGCGTCAAAATTTAAAAATCACAAATTTGAACCATCCAAACTTTCTCAAATGGAAAGTTGACCAAAACAACAATTGTAGATCTTTTTGAGCTTAACAAACTTGGTATTCAAAACTTTTCAGTTTGAAGTCATTTAGAGTTCATAATACTAGAGTCAAAGTGTTGTTTTTTTATTTGACCAAATTTGACTTGGTCAAACTTGCTCAAATGAGACAGTAAATGACCTCAGATGAAAAAACTTTGAATACCAAGTTTGATCATCTCAGCAAGATCTACAATTGTTACATAGCTTATTTTTCCATTTGAGAAATTTTTATCAAACACTAGTCACAACTTCTTGAATCTCATATATACTTTCTAAAACTATGTCACACACTTGTGAAATTTGAACTACATTTTATTCAAGCTTTCTCAAATGAAAAAATGGCCTATATAAGGATTGTATATATTCATGAGCTTAACAAACTCGGTATTCAAAACTTTTCAATTTGAGACAATCTAGGGTCCCGAAAACTAGTTTGTAGGCGTCGAAATTTAAAAATCACAAATTTGAACCGTCCAAACTTTCTCAAATGGAAAGTTGACCAAAACAACAATTGTAGATATTTTTGAGCTTAACAAATGTGGTATTCAAAACTTTTCAGTTTGAAGTCATTTAGAGTTCATAATACTAGAGTCAAAGTGTTGTTTTTTTATTTGACCAAATTTGACTTGGTCAAACTTGCTCAAATGAGACACTAAATGACCTCAGATGAAAAAACTTTGAATACCAAGTTTGATCATCTCAGCAAGATCTACAAATGTTACATAGCTTATTTTCCCATTTGAGAAATTTTTATCAAACATTAGTCACAACTTCTTGAATCTCATATATACTTTCTAAAACTATGTCACACACTTGTGAAATTTGAACTACATTTTATTCAAGCTTTCTCAAATGAAAAAATGGCCTATATAAGGATTGTATGTATTGATGAGCTTAACAAACTCGGTATTCAAAACTTTTCAATTTGAGACAATCTAGGGTCCCGAAAACTAGTTTGTAGGCGTCGAAATTTAAAAATCACAAATTTGAACCATCCAAACTTTCTCAAATGGAAAGTTGACCAAAACAACAATTGTATATCTTTTTGAGATTAACAAACTTGGTATTCAAAACTTTTTAGTTTGAAGTCATTTAGAGTTCATAATACTAGAGTCAAAGTGTTGTTTTTTTATTTGACCAAATTTGACCTGGTCAAACTTGCTCAAATGAGACACTAAATGACCTCAGATGAAAAAACTTTGAATACCAAGTTTGATCATCTCAGCAAGATCTATAATTGTGAAGTCATAAAATATTACATAATATCCGTCTCTAAAACATAATATATTAAACATGCATCGTTGTATCATGCGGGCACAATAGTGAATTTCTTCTTGACGTATGACCCTTGGTTATGATCTTGTCGTAACCATGGAGTATCTTCATCATTTAACATGATGCTTGGATCTTTCTTCACTATGAAGGGTGGAATTCGGACATTTCTTTCGTAATCTTCTGACATGTCTGACTTGTCTTCAATTCCCACTATATTTATTTTCCTAGAAAGAATTATGTGGCGCTTTGGCTCATTGATCATTGAGTTGATGTCTTTGTTTTTTCCTCTCTTTGATTTTGTAGACATGTCTTTCACATAGAACACCTGACTCACATCGGCAGCAAGGACGAATGGTTCCTCTTTGTACCCAATATTGTTGAGGTCCACTGTTGTCATTCCATACTCTTTGTCGACTGTTACCCCTCCTCCAGTCAGCTTCACCCATTGGCACCGGAACAAAGGGACTTTAAAATTAGGTGCGTAGTCTAGTTCCCATATCTCTTCTATGCAGCCATAATATGTTTGTATATTTCCATTTGGATCTGTTCCATCTATGCGAACACCACTATTTTGATTGGTGCTCCTTTTATCTTGGGCAACTGTGTAAAATGTATTCCCATTTATCTCGTACCCTTGGTACGTGAGGATATGCCACGATGGCTGCCTAGCCAACAAATACAGTTGCTCATCAATATTGTCATCGCCTTGACATTCTTTTCGCAACCAACCACTAAAACTTTCCATGTGCTGACGCCTAATCCAAGCTTCAGTCTTCCCTGGAAATTTGGATCGTAAGAACTCCTTATGTATCTCGATGTACGGATGCACCAATGATGAGTTCTGAAGAACTGTGTAGTGTGCTTTATTGAAATAATCGTCTTCCATGCCGATATATGTTTTCTTCCCTAAAGTTCCTTTACCACTGAGTCGCCCCTCGTGTCGTGATTCGGGAACGCCAATCAGGGCAAGGTCAGGAATAAAGTAAACACAGAACTCAATGACCTCCTCTGTTCCATAGCCCTGGGCGATGCTTCCTTCAGGCTTAGAACGGACTTTCACATATTTCTTCAAGACTCCCATAAACCTCTCGAAGGGGAACATGTTATGTAAGAACACAGGTCCAAGAATACTAATCTCCTTCACCAAATGAACTAGGATGTGTGCCATGATATTAAAGAAGGATGGAGGGAACACCAACTCAAAGCTGACAAGACATTGAACCACATCATTCTGTAGAGTTGCTAGTTCCACTGGATTGATTGCCTTCTAAGAAATTGCATTAAGGAATGCACATAGCTTCACGGTGGCTAGACGTACATATGGAGGTAGAATTCCTCTTAAAGCAACTAGAAGCAATTGCGTCATAAGCACGTGGCAGTCATGGGACTTTAAGTTTAGGAATTTCTTATCTAGCACATTTATTATACCCTTTATATTGGAGGAGAATCCCGATGGGACCTTGATGCTGCTTAGACATTCGAACATGCTGTCCCTCTCTTCTTTGCTAAGCGTGTAGCTAGCAGGACTTAAGTAATGACGTCCATCATCTGTCTTCTCTGGATGAAGGTTGTCTCGTTCTTTCATGCCCTGCAAGTCCTGGCGTGCTTCAAGTGAATCCTTTGGCTTCCCGTACACACCCATGAATCCTAACAGGTTCACACAAAGATTCTTTGTCAGGTGCATCACGTCGATTGCGTTGTGGACCTCTAGGACTTGCCAATAGGGTAGCTCCCAAAAGATGGACTTCTTCTTCCACATGGGTGCGTGTCCCTTAGCATCTTTGGGAACAGATTCACTGCCTTGTCCCTTTCCAAATACTACTTTCATATCCTTGACCATTGCGAGTACATCTTCCCTGGTTCAGTTATGAGGCTTCTTCCGATGGTCTGGCTTACCTTTAAAATGCTTCCCTTTCTTTCTTACTTGGTGATTCAACGGAAGGAATCGACGATGGCCAAGGTACACGACCTTTCGACATCTTTTCAAATATATACTGTCAAGGTCATCAAAACAATGTGTGCATGCATTATATCCTTTGTTTGTCTGACCTGAAAGATTACTTAAAGCAGGCCAATCATTGATTGTTACGAACAACATTGCTCATAGGTCAAAGTGTTCTTGTTTGTACTCATCCCAGACACGTACACCTGGTTTGTTCCATAAAACTAGAAGTTCTTCAACTAATGGCTTCAGATAGACATCAATAACGTTGCCAGGTTGCCTCAGACCTTGGATGAGGATCGGCATCATAATGAACTTCTGCTTCATGCATAACCATGGAGGAAGATTGTAGATACATAGAGTAACTGGCCAAGTGCTATGACTAGTGCTCTGCTCTCCAAAAGGATTCATACCATCTGTACTTAAGGCGAACCTTAAGTTTCTAGCCTCATTTGCAAACTCTGGAAATTCCCTGTCTATCGCTCTCCACTGGGACCCATCAGCTGGGTGTCTCAGCATATTGTCTACCTTACAGTCTTCTTTATACCACCGCAACAACTTTGCATGGTCTTTATTTCTGAACAAACGTTTTAAGCGTGGTATTATAGGAGCATACCACATAACCTTGGCAGGGATTTTCTTTCTAGGACGTTGTTCACCCTCGATGTCACCAGGATCATCGCGCCTGATCTTATACCGCGATGCTTTACATACCGGGCATTCATCCAAATTCTCGTATTCATTGCCATGGTAGAGGATGCAGTCATTAGGACATGCATGTATCTTCTGGATTTTTAATCCCAATGGGCAGACAACCTTTTTTGCTTCGTACGTAGTGGTGGGCAATTCATTTGGCTTCGGAAGCATCTTCTTTATGAGGTTCAATAAATTCCCAAATGCCTTGTCGGATATACCATTCTTTGCCTTCCACTGTAGCAATTCCAGTGTTGTACCCAGCTTTTTTTGCCCCTCTCCGACCGTCGGGTATAGCAACTTCCTATGATCCTCAAGCATGCGCTCGAACTTAACTTTCTCTTTTTCACTTTCCCATTCTTGTTGTGCATCACAAATGGCATCGCCAAGAGCATCACTGAGATCATCTTCTACCGCTACCTCTTCTTCACTCCCCCCATTGTAGTATCATCAAAGGCACCATACTGAGTAATAATGTCATCAATGTCTAAATCTTCTCCTTCACCTTCTTCCATCATGACCCCGCTTTCTCCATGCTTAGTCCAACATATATAGTTTGACATGAAACCTGACTTAAGCAAATGTGAATGAAGACTCATTGAGCTTGAATATTCCTTTAAATTCTTACATAGGGCACATGGACAGCACATGAAACCATCCCGCTTATTTGCCTCGGCCACACCTAAGAAATAGCGCAAGCCCTCAATAAAGTCTTGGGAGCGGCGATCGGCATTGTACATCCAATGGCGTGACATAATCTGTATTACACGACAAATTATGAAAACCTTGAACATAATTTAGTATTTTATTACACAACATAAATGACACACACGGTTGATTAATTAACTATGTCTGGCTACAACGTAAGCAATCCGAACTATCACTAAACAAACTAAAACTACAATGTACTTCAGTAACATAATTATTTCGTGATCGTACGCAACTAAAACAGACAAATCATTCTTCTGTTGAATATCAATAAGCTTCTCCTGCTGGCTCACTGCCTCATCAGCGGCAGCCGCTACCTCAAGCGCACCCAAATTCTGCACGTATGTAGCATAATCTTCCTCCCAATACCAACCATCGCATCCATTGCCCTCCCACTATAATTAAAGCCAAAAAATATTTAGTCAAAAATATTCAAGAAAAGCAGGTCAATTAGCCATAAAGATAAAATGCGTAAGAAACTCACATCGCAATCCGGGCACTTGTAGAAAACATGACCCTTGTTGGGTCCCTGTCTCTTGACTCGGTACTCCATCATAATCTTCTACTTACACTTGCCGCAGATAATGAGAGGGAGTTCTGGCCTCAGTCGTTTCGCAACCGAACGAGAGGCCGATGATCCGGTACCAGTTGTCATCTACTTTCTATACTTATTTTTGCAAACTAGTGTAAATTTCATATTTTCTAAAATGATATATTTAAACAAAACTAGTACGGATTTCACATGTTTCAATAAATAACCATCTGTACTAGTTGACCTTGCTTACGTGATCATCTCGGCCAGCATTTCTCCACCGGACGGCACCGTACTTGGCCAAGGAAGAGCTCCGATTCTACGAGAAAGGGAACACGGTCTTCCACGACCGTTGCCGCTCTCCCTCGTAGCATCAAAGTTCCTCCTTGACGTCCGTTACCGCTCGGCAGAGAACATGTTGGTCGAGCTGAACACAGTCCGCAAGTTCAACTAGTACGGATTTTCTATAATTTTCTAACTATTTACTAAGTTTTTCATTTCATGGAAAATTTAATTCTAAAAAAAGGCATGATTTCTAAGTAGTTCATTTCATGGAAAAAATAATTCTAAGTGACCTGCTCGATATCGGTGAGCTCGCGGACGTTTAGGTTGCCGAGGATAGTAACATTTGTAGATGACATTTGTAGGTCTGAAGTTATCAAATATCCATCAAATTAGAGCTCAAAAACATGTTTCAATAAATAACCATCCGTACTAGTTGACCTTGCTTACGTGATCAACTCAGCGAGCATTTCTCCACCGGACGGCACCGTACTTGGCCAAGGAAGAGCTCCGATTCTACGAGAAAGGGAACACGGTCTTCCACGACCGTTGCCGCTCTCTCTCTTAGAATCAAAGCTCCTCCTTGACGTCCGTTACCGCTCGGCAGAGAACATGCTCGTCGAGCTGAACACGGTCCGCAAGTTCAACTAGTACGGATTTTCTACAATTTTCTAAGTTTACATATAAAATCATAATAAAGTCCAACATATAAAGTTACATATGCATCTACATCGCAAAATGAGATAAGCTACTGATAAAACATAAGAGGATTAAGTTTGTTACCTCCAAAATCGAAGAGCAACACCAATGGAGAGGGAGAGAGCAAGAAACAGCAAGCTGAAAAACAGAGGCAGTGAGTTTGAATGGAATGGCTCGGGCTCGGGGAGGAAGAAATAAGCTGAATTATAGGCCGGGATTATTAGTCCCGGTTAGGGGTCCAAACCGGGACTAAAGATTAATCTTTATTCCCGAGGCATCACCCAAACCGGGACTAAAAGCTTTAGTCCCGGCTGGTATTACCAACCGGGACTAAAGGGTCCTTTAGTCCCGGTTGGTATTACCAACCGGGACTAAAGGGTCCTTTAGTCCCGGGGGCAAAAAATGCCGAGGCTAATGCCAAATTAGGACATCGTTCTAAAGTCTGTTCTCTAGTAGTGCGGACAAGTGAAATCTTGTTCATCCTATGTATTAGCTTGTTCCTTTCATTTTTTAGTTTTGTATCAGAAATTTGTGTTGTCATTCTAACTGCTTGGGTAGCGTAGGAAAGTGAATGGACAAGTTTAAATCAACTACAAAATTTCTCGGTTGGGAAACAAGCTGTACTCCCGGTTGGGAAACCCGTTCAGTCCCGGTTTTCCAACCGGGAGCACGAATCCAGGACTAAAGGGCTCATCCTTTAGTCCCGATTTCTCGCCCGGGACTAAAGGTCGTAATACCAACCGGGGCTAAAGAGGCCTCCCAGTCTGGCCACGTGGGCCGGTCCTTTAGTCCCGGTTGGTATTACCAACCGGGACTAAAGGTTTTCTTTTTTTCTTTTTTTTTGTTTCTATTTTCAATTGATGATTCGTTTTGGTTTTCGAATTTGTTTTTGAATACGCATTCTACGCTGCTAATAATATACGTATTCTACACGCTTATAATGTTCGAACATTTTGTACAAACTAAAGTATGAAACTAACGTATATATTACATGCATATACATATATTATACGTTATTTTATGTACATATAATATGTATATATATATATATATACATATATATTACAAATAAAGCTTGTATTGTATATTCTATCATATCATTGGGATAACAAATTCATTCCATCTGGTTTGGCTTCCATGTTTGGTTCATATCATTGTAGAACTCATCGGCGGGGTTTAAGACCTGGTCATTAAGAAATCCTGCTATGGTCTCTTGAATTGCTTTCAGTTGGTCACGTCGTATGACTTTTTCCTTCAACCATAGAGTCTTCAATAAAAGTTAAAGAAAAAATATTAATATATATATATATATATGTGTGTGTTGGTCACATGATTACTTATATATATGAGCAATAAAAGAAATTGTGAATATATGAATATATTTATATAACGTACTTTGAGGATCTCTTCAGGAGTTCTTTTTGAGTACGCCATGATGAACTCGCAAACATAGTATCCGCAGTAGTTGATCCTCTGTTCTTGCCTCACAACCCACTTTTACGGGAAAAAAGATCCGGTGAATTGAAAGCATGCATGGTGTTAATTGAATTATATATGTACAAATATAGCTAGTACTTACTTTTTGTGCGATTACATCCAATGGTGCTTTGCAATGTTTCATGTGGTGTTCCTCAATGAAACTTTTCCAAACACTGCGCCCAATAAAATAAAAAATTAATTTAGCATTTAATAATTGTTGCAGTTAAGAGATCGGAGTATATATAGTTGCTAGAGAGACCAAATTACCCTTGGATAATATCTATCATGTCTTGGTACCCTGTTTGCTCTTTTCTTAACAAGTCTAAGATGCTCAACCGACTATTGGCTATATCGATGACCATCAATATCCAGTGATTGCTGCATATGTTTTTATACACAAATATGATCGACATTAACTAAAGTCAACATATATATATGGGAGATAGCTTAGCTAGTAAGTAAATAATTGAACAAATGTCCATATGATCGACATTAATTATTTAACACTCACTTGAAGTTGTAGGAGAAGAGTATGTCCTTGTTTTGTTGGTTCACTAAGAACCTCATGAGATTTTTCTCGAGTTTAGCTTTTCATTCAGGTGGGGGATTAGGGTGTTTGAATAAGACATTTGGATCAACGAAACCAACATCATTATCCTTTCTCTTTCTGAGTTCTGTCATCTCATATCTGCATATATAAAAATATAGTGTGAGGATATATAATTTATATATATACATGTAGCTTTATATATATACACTTTAATAGTAGAAAATAATCACACTTATAGATAATAGCAGCTAATGAGACTTTTGTCGAGAGAGTCCAGGTGGCATAGTTGGTGTAATTCTAAAAACTCAACATATATAATGTCGTCGCCACGGAAGTAATATTGGTTTCTAACTCTGACAGAAATAAAGGTCTCTCTCCGTTCACACGCCGCTATGTACCACTTGTTTACCAGGTACATTTGCGTACCCAGTTCACCTAAGGCCTCAGGGTTGTATAGACTCTTTCTATATTAAAAATTCTTCCAAGGATACACTTTCGAAGCAGATGGTCCTTCAGCGAGCACTTGGGCAAGGTCCAAACCAGTATCCTCGTAAAACCAAACTAGGTCCTCAAAATCGACGTCCAGTAAGTCTAAGTTTGAACCATATTCATTTTGAATGACAAAAGGGGGATTGATTGTTGTGATTGTTGTCCAAGTTGTGCAACATATTTCCCTGCTCTAGTCTTTTTCTGCGCCGCCTTAAATGACTTGGTGAGAGAGCGGCCGTAGTCCGATTTTGGTAGGGTCTTTTTGCGATTCCCGTTTTTTCTTGTCCACCTTCTTTCTTAGAAGATCTAGAGGTAGGTAGAAGTATGGGTTCTCCGGGTTCTCCCTCGCTTCTCGTTGCTTATATATATATATATATATATATATATATATATATATATATATATATATATATATATATATATATATATAACAATACAAATTTATATCTCTCTAATATGTATGTATAACAAATTTTTATATATATAAATACAAATTTATAACTCTCTAATATATATATATATATAATAAATTTATATATATAACAATACAAATTTATAACTCCCTAATATATATATATATATATATATATATATATATATATATATATATATATAACAAATTTATATATATCAATACACAGTATGTTGGGGCCGGCGGCGTTGGTGGCGCGCGGGGCGGCCGGTGTTGGGGTTCCAGTCGAGGCCGTGCACCTCCCGCGCGTGCTCGCGGAAGAGGCGCACGGGGTTCTGCGGCGGCGGGAGCCACGTGGCGTTGAGGGAGTCATGGGAAGGAGAAGATCGGCGCCGGGTCTGGCGACGACGAGGTCAAGGACGATGAGGTGGTCACAGACGACGGTGACGTGGGCGGCGGCGGCAGTGGCGATGGGCGACGAAGACGAAGAGTGAAACGGCCACCTTATATAGGGGAGGGACCTTTGGTCCCAGCTCCTATAAACGCCCGGGACGAAAAGACATTTAGTCCCGGCTGGTAATACCCGCCGGGACTAAAGGTATTACCTTTAGTCCCGGCTGGTATGACGAGCCGGGACTAAAGGTGTATTTTGGTGGGCCGCAAAAAATGCAGCCCACCTTTAGTCCCGGGTGGTAGATCTATCCGGGACTAAAGTTGGGCTGCAGTTTCACTTCCCGCCCGTTTCAAGCTCCATTTGTTTTTTGTATATTTCTTTCAAGCTCCATTGTTCTTCTTCACCTTCTTCCATTACAACCCTGGTTTCTCCGTGCTTCGTCCAACAAATATAGTTTGGCATGAAACCCAACTTCAACAAGTGTGAATGAAGACTCCTTGAGCTAGCATATTCCTTCAAATTCTTACATATGGCACATCGGCAGCATATGAAACCATCGCGTTTGTTTGTCTCGGCCACACGTAAGAAAGAATGCACGCCCTCAATGAACTCTTGGGAGCCGCGATCAGCATTGTACATCCAATGCTGGCTCATCTGTATTACATGACATACATACCATATTAAAACCTAGAATATAATTAGTTAATTATACGACATGTATGCCACCACATAAGGTATTAATTTATGAAAGTCTCGCTACAATATAGACAATCCCGACTACCACTAAAAAAACTAAAGCTAAAATGCACTTCAGCAGCATAAGGATTTCGCGACCAATCCCAACTAAAATAGATAGATTATGCGTTTGTTCAACATCTATGGGCTTCTTCCGCAGGATCACTGTCTCATCAGCCACCATAGCTGCCTGTGCAAGAGAGTTTTGCATGTGTTCAACATACTCTTCCTCCCAGTACCAGCCTGAACATCCAGTGCCATCCCACTAAAATTAAAACAAAAAATTAGGACTTTAATCACAATCATCATAAAAATAAGTATAAATTAACCATAATCAAAATAACTCACATTGCGATCTGGACACTTGTAGAAGATACGGCCCTTGTTGGGACACTCCTTCCTCACCCGGTACTGAATCACAATCTTCTCCTCACACTTGCCGCATGCAATGAGAGGGAAGTCCGGCCTCAGTCGCTTTGGAACCCGATGAGAGGCCGAGGACCCGAAAGTAGTTGCCATCTACTCTCTATACTCATTTTTAATATAATATAAATTTCTCATTTTACAAACAAATGAAATTAAAAAAAACTCTAAAATTCTCTATATCTATAAACCATGAAGTGTGCTATGCATGCTAGAAATGAAAGCTGAATACTAGTTTTGAATAACTACTTTAACCTTCCTTCATCCAAATATGCAAACTTTAAAGTGATTTTGAGCTTAAATGGCTTACAAATAAAAAAATCCACCATAAAAAAACCACATATATCTAGTCCACAAAATAAGATATGCTACTGATGAAACATGAGAGTATAAAGTTGGTAACCTTTAGAACCGAAGAATCGATGGAGGAATCGAAGAAATCTTGTGATTACCGGCGATGAGGAAGAAGAGAGGCCGGCGATGAAACAAGAACACTGAGCTCGAAGTGGCTCGGGCTCGGGGAGTAAGAAGGGGTATATAGGAGGGGACCTTTAGTCCTGGTTGGAGACAGCAACCGGGACTAAAGGTCCCTTTCTAGTCCCAGACGGAGCCTCCAGCCGGGAGTAGACTTTTACTCCTGGTTGGAGGGACCAACCGGGAGTAAAAGTTAACCTTTAGTCCGGGTTGAAAGCTCCAACCAGGACTAAAGGTCCCCTGCAGCAAAAGCCTACCGCAGTAGCCATTGGGCAGGGACCTTTAGTTCCGGTTGGAGCTACCAACCGGGACTAAAGGTTTCTCTAGTCCCGGGTGTGAAAAATACTAGGACTAAAGCCAAATTTCAAAGTGGATCAAAAGTCGTTTCTCTACTCGTGCATCAAATCCCGCAATCAAGGAATCACCGATCCTGCAATCAAGGATTCACCCAATAAAAAAAAGAAAAGGAACATTGTCCTGCAGTCAAGGATTCATCACCGAATGAAAAAAAAACAAAAAAGGAACACCCGTGGAAAACCGCCTTGCCCATTGTGCCGCTGCCATGCCCATCGCATGCCACAAGAGGCCGAGGAACCTGCTGCCTGCCGCCACGCTGACGAACCCTGCTGCCCGCCGTCGTGCTGGTCGCAGGCCACAGCAGCAGCGTGCAACACTGGCACCAATATCCATCCTCTTCGGTGGACGCGGAAGCTTCGTGCAGCAGCGAACCTGCTGCCCACCGTCACGCTGTGGAATCATGCTGCCCGCCATCACGCCGATCGCAGGCCACATCAGCAGCGTGCAGCAGCGCGATCGCAGCCCATGAACCCTAGTGGCATAAGCTACTTCTGGTTGGCCGGCCACAACCCCGGCGCCGCGACAAACACACAGGCCAAGAACCCTGGTGGAGGGGTGCGTGAGCTGGGCATGGGGCCCATTTTTTTAGTGACAGATAGATTGACGATGTACCCATTTTGATCGTACCTATAGCGATAGACAATGAATCGGTAAAGGAGGAATAGTGACATATGATCTATGAGTTATCTTTAGCGACAGATCATCCATCGATAAAAATAATTTTTAGCATAAGATGTCTGACGGTGATGTGGTGTTGTGGTGTAGTGCGGCCCGGCTGCATCTAGGGACTGGCCAGCTGAAGATCCTTGCTGGCCGGCCACAACTCCGGCTCCGGCGTCGCCGCCATCACTCCAGGTTTGCTCACGAGACTGAACTGTAGTGTGCCCGTGCAAGCCTGCTTGCGCTTACCATCTTCCAGCTATGTGCTGCTGCTTACCATCTTCCAGCTAGGGCCTAGAGAACCGTCGTGATTTTTATGGATTAGTTGCAGGTCACAAGCACGGTAAAGAAAAAAACTGAAGACCCCTACATAATTAACTTTTGCAGAAAACAGTAGGAGATAAAGAATTTCTTGCCTTCAGTTCGCAGCAATCGACAGTGAGTGCCTTCAGTTAGCACAACCTCAGCTCATCACTATTACCTGTCCGGCAACAGCTACGGACAAGTGAAATCTTGTTCATCCTATGTATTAGCTTGTTCCTTTCATTTTTTAGTTTTGTATCAGAAATTTGTGTTGCCATTCTAACTGCTTGGGTAGCGTAGGAAAGTGAATGAACAAGTTTGGTTTAACTACAAAATTTCTTCCCCCAAATTAGCATTCCGGATAGTTTAGACCCGCCCATAGCTGGATTTCCAGCAAATCACTTGAAATTGATATATATTCCCTGGTTCTCCAGCTAATAAGATGTGTCTGTGCTTCATCAAAGCTGCTGCTTACCATCTTCCAACTAAGACAACTCACTCAAAATTCTACTGCTAATAAGATGTGTACAGTAGTTCGCTAAAAAATTCAAGATAAAATGATAATTGTCATCGCAGGTACCTGACAATGTCTACGCCAAGAGATACACGTGATGCGCTAAGCGATACCACCAACATCAGAGGTATGCTTTCAATATGTATGTATGCAGCATTTTTTTATGATGCCGTACTGATATCCTATATATGTCCAAACACTCAACATAGATGATGAGGCCTCGCGAAAGATGGAGGAAAGGAACATGCAGCAACGGAAGCGGCAAGCTGAGATGTCCAGCGAACAAAGGGAAGAGATTAATAGGAGATAACGTGAGTACCGAGCACGGAAGAAGGCTGGATCCCAAATTGGAACCACTTCCTGTGCTTTCACTGAAACAGTGCCAACATCATCACCCACGGGTACTTAATCTCTTCGTTACTTCCATTTACACCATTAACCCTCATGATTAATCCTAGCGCATGTTACATTTGTATAAAGGACACAAATATATGCATGTACTAATTGCTCCAAGATGGACCAAAACACCGCAATTATATTGGAGAAGGAAAATATCCCACCAGATGAACACGGGAATCATAGCCATGTTGGCATTGGCACAGCGACCATAAGCGGCAGTGCACTATCTGTGGTCACCGGCAAAGATGACCCTAGTATATTTTGACTTTATTGTGTAAAAGTAACATTCTTTTAATCTCTACTATCATACTATAATAAAAACAATTTTTATAAATGACATAAATATATGCCTGGCCCCACAAACGAGACCTACAGACATTGCTAATGCTAAGAGGGAAGAAAGGAACGCAGAACAATGGAAACGAAGAGCTAAGATGACCGATGAACAAAGGGAAGAGATTAATAGGAAACAACGAGAATGCTGAGCATGGAAGAAGGCTGCATTGCAAGATATTAGCACCACCTCTATTGTGTCTCAAATAGTGCCGGCATCCTCAAACGCAGGTGAGTAATATCTTCAACTTATGCATTTCCTCCATGCCTGATATGTCATGAACCTCCGTTCATATGTCAAGGTTCAAATTTTGGAACTGGATTATCAACTGTACTGGAAAATGACAAGTCATCAGAGCCCACAGAGTGGCTACACAGAAATGATAATTACATGCCACGACATTGAGGACCACCTACTTCTAGCGAGGCTGTAGCACCCGGTTTTAAGAACAAAACCAGATACACACCATATGTGAGCCCAGGAAGTCAAATCTCACATATAGCTACAAATAATGGTAATATCAAAAGACAACGCTTAAATACATATCGTATTAGTATAAAGGATATAACCTCAGAGTATAGATAGTGGAACGACAACTCCGATCTTCAGGTGAAGACTCCAAATCCACAGGGACAACTGACTGGTTGATCACGAGCCTAATTTCTCCAAACTCTAGCAATCTGGTACCCATCCGGGATTTTTATCCAAATAATTGAAAATAAAACAAGCGTAAGTACATGTCGTACTCAACAAATATAACATGGGGTTCATGAGGCTCAAAAGGCTGACACTGGTTTAACTGCGATTAGCTTTTAATGAGTCATGATTTTAGCAATTGAGTAGCAACAAGTTTGTCATAAGCCCATAAACACATGATCAGGTAAACATGAATAATGAATAGCATAAACAATTAACCATTAGTGAGCATCTTCATCATCAGTATCATCTGTGTTCATCATCTATTCCATAAGGGTTCCAAGGCCGCTCGTGACCGTGAGCACGGCTGATATACCAGTTTTACACTCTGTAGAGGTTGTACACTTTCACTGTGAGTCGTGATTTACCCTTTCGCCCGAGGTGATCAGCCTCTTGACCCACTACCAAGGAAGGTCGGCAGGGTTCACTATGAAGCCTTTCAAAGGTTCGTCTAACAAGTTAGGGCCGCTAGGTTTCTGTGGCCTACGAATGTAGAGCTCCCCTTCCGACAGGCACAATGACGCGCAGCCTATACACTGACGGACAGAGGCCGCACTATATCCAACCCGGAACACACCCCTCTTGCGCCACAAGGGTAACCACTAACAAGCTAGAAAAGGTCCTCATACTGAGCTAAAGCCAGAGCCATGTAGCCCCCACAGCTGTACTGTAAGTCCCGGATGATCACTTACAGATAAGTCCTTAGGGAGAGGAATCTAGAGCACCATAAAACAGCCCAATGCTCTAGCCCCCTTGTTCCATGTTGCTAAAAAACATCTTTTAATGTTTATTGCATATTCCATTAGTCAAGTTACAAGATCATGGTTGTAGTTGAGCACTAGCAAAGCTACCCAATGCAATACCCAATAGGAATCAAGGTACAAGAACAAAAGACTAGGATATCCTTAGTGGTAGTCAAGGTAGATACATGCAGTATGAATTAAATGATTAAAGGTGAATAGGACAACAAGGATGATCCCATGCTATACTTGCCTTAAACACCGATCCTTCGGTAAGCTTTAATCTTCAACGTTCTTCTTCTTCTTTTGATCACCACGTATATCTCACCGACTGGACGTAATCATAAAACACCACACAAACATCCGTACAATCATACACGAAGCAAACAATAGATCCAAATTAGAACAATACACCAAACATAAAATCAAGATGAAAAGTTCGGAAAACGAATCTACGTCTCACTACGAACACATAGACGCGAAAAACACGCTAATCGAAGCTACGATTAAAATGATACAACTATCGATAGATTTACTCATAAAACTGTTAGCTTTATGTGTCTTAATGGTATAAAAACATATATAAGATATTTTATAGAGATTATAATTTAAGTCAAATTTAGATTTGATTTAACTAAAGTGAAACAAATCATATTCTATTTATAAAATCCAGTTGCATAATTGTTATTTAAGATATGATTCAAACCATGAAATTCCAGTATTAGTGACATGATAAACACCGTTACTAACGCGTAGATCTTGATGCTATGAATCCAACGCAACTTGAATAGACTAAAACGAATCTAAGACGCAGAAGATATGATTTAAATAAGATTTCTTTTAGTCAAATATTAGATTAAATCTAATCACGAATTTTAAAAGTTAAAAACATACTGAACAGTAGTGTAAACACGTAGATTATGAAATTACGAACCTAACGCAAGTTGAACGGATCAAATCGGAGTTAGAACGAAGAAACGGTGGAGATCTATTATTGATTGTAAGTGGTGTATTTGTATAGTATTGTTGGATTTGTTTTTCTATAAGAAAACGGCCATAAAACATATACGTGATGTCATGTGATGTCATCAAGCTAATTGGAACAGCTAACTGGAGCAGGGCACGTGCACGGCATCAAGAGCTTAACCAAAATATAAAGGATATACATGCTTACATGGGGAACCTTCGCTTCCGGATAGAAGATTACGTTGCTAAGCTAACATACTTGTCATCCTTGGCGCTTGCTAGCTTGCATTATTGACATACATGCACGGTGCTATTTGCTTGAAGGTTTGCATATGTTGCAGTAGGAAGTCAAGGGACGGAACGCAAAGCAAACCAGGTTTGCAAGGCAGGGAAGCAGTAGGTCGGCTGCAGCCATGGCCGGCTGTTTCTGCCATAGTGCATGGATGGATTGCTCGTGTGTGTATATAGAAGTACGAAAAATTTTCCATATATATATAGATATATATATATATATATATATATGCATGCATGGCGCTTGAGTTGGGAGCATGCAGGCGTACGTGCTTGCAAGGCAACGGGATAAGCAGCAGCGTATGGATGGATGAACAGCTTGCTTGGTAATCTGGAAGCAGCAGCAAGCAACGATCGACGACGGCTCTAGCATGAGAAGCTGTGCGCTAGCGTAGGCTCATAGACACGGGACGGTTGGCAACAGAAAGCTACGTATACTGATGATGCTCCAAAGACAACACGTAAAAGAAAATTAGAGAGAGAGGAACATGCAGAGGGTCTCACCGGTGACGGAAAACAGCCACGACAGCTGACGATGCTTCAGGCCTTTAGGACCGGGCTTCTCGGTAGGGCTTGGCTCTGTTGTCTTGCCAGCCAGGGAGCGGCGGGTCTACGGCGTCAGGCAGCGCGGCGGCGACGGCAACGGCGACAGCGACGGTGACAGCTACGGCGACGGCGAGAGAAAGAGAAGAAAAATATTATTTACTACACGAGGGATTTCCTAAACTAGGGGCTCCCCATATGGTAGTTTTGGTGTGCTTTGCCCAAGGGGTTGGTTGATATATATAGGAAGAAAAACTCCCCATATCCACGTCAACTAGCGATATGGTACTAATTGATGTTGCACCCTCCATATTTACTAATGGGCCCTAAATAATCATTAAAGCCTATTAGTAAATAAATGCATGGGCCTTTAGGACTTATTAGGATTATTGCACATGGGCTTTGAGCGTTGGGATAAATGAGAGATTTATTATTTTCGAAATCAATTAATTTCATGGATAAAATAATTCTAGAAAAGTCCAGAATTAATATTTAAGCCACGAAAAATACTCCGAGACCTCCGAAAATTTGGGGAAAATTTCCCGGAGACACTTTGGAACCTGATGAACCCAAATAAAGTATTTGGAGCATATAAAAAGATTGTTGGGAACTTGGAACATAAAGATTAAGGTGAAGAATATAGGAATTAAATTCCAGAAAGAAGCTGGAAAATTCCTAGAGATAGATATTCGTCTCCTAAACGTATAAAATCACACATTTTGCACATAGAAACACGAGATGCGACCGGCATGAATGCAACAAACACGTTTCTACCTTATGCTAAATTTTAAATTAATGAAAATTTTTATTTTCCTATGTTTTCATGTGCACGAAAATTCATAAATAAATCATTTTAACTCTATTTTCAAAAGTGACAAATTTTGGGGTGTTACAATTCTACCCCCCTTAAGATGAATCTCGTCCTCGAGATTCGGAAGACGTCGACTAAGAGATAGGGATACTCCGTCTTTGGATTCTTCTTTACTTCATCGCGTAGTTCCATTGTCTTAAAATATCCACCTTCCAACCAAGCTTGATGATTCTCTTGGTCAGAAGGAAACTGTACTACCGATCTTCAAAACATTAATAATTCCGATCAAGTTACTTGAACTTGGAATAAAATTCTTAGTCCTTGGTGTCACCCGAACCTTCTTAGCATAATCCTCCATTGCTAAGGGCATCGGCTGCGACTTCTTCTCTAGGTGATAGCACTTTTTCAAGTCATAATCAATTTTATTCCAACGAGGATATCACAAGCTCAAGACCAACTTGGTGAAGATGTCCTGTAGATTCTTGTGATCCTCCTATATGTCACTTTTTACTTCTAAGAAGATTTTACTTCCATGCTCCATAATAGATAACTCCAGATACATGTTGGGTAGTTCAACTCACGCTTCCTTAGTTGACTTAATGAACAAGCCACTACTTTCCTTCATGCATAAGAACACATTCCACACCTTGATAAAGTGCATCCTAGTGGATATAAAGTTCTTGTCCTGATCTGGTAAAGCTAATACTTATGTTTTTCTTCAACCTTTTCTTGAACTCCTTCAACACTTAGCTGAAGTTTCTTTACCCAAACTAACTTGAAAACTTCTCCAGTAGCTCTATCAAAATCTTGATGATCTTGGTTAAACTTTTCTTGAACCTTTAATCAAACATCATTGAAACTCTAAGTTTCTCTCACATCTTTGGGTACCACCACGCTTCTGCTGCGCAAACTAAAACGTAGGACACTTCAGCTTGCAAATTCTTTTGGCTACCCCCCTTAAGAAAAGTTAAACTAGGGGACACCAAGCATAGCTTGCACACTCTTTTAGATGAGTTAACTAATATCAAGATGTTCGGTCATCCCAATGATACTCTTGTGTATGGGTAAGAACAAGAAATCTGAAATTCCTCGTGAGCAGAAAACAACAGCATGGTAAAACAGCTGTAACTCCCATTCTGTTAATCCAATGAAGTTGTATCTTATACCGTTGGAAAGCTTATAAAATTCTCCACCACTTCCTTATAGAACACTTTTCCAAATTATACAGTTAACTTGGTCAAAAACAGTGCACAACAGAAACTATTCTGGGTTCCAAACAGCACAGATGCATCGCCTTGTGATTTTCGTATCTCCATATCCAAAATAGCTATCAAGGTGATTCTTGCGCTCAGAGAAAGATATTGATGTCTACTGTTGTCCAGAATTTTCTCATGATTTTTGATCATCTAAAATTAGAGATATAAACCAAAGAGTACAGGCTGCTCAAGAAAGACAGGATAGAGAGAACACAAGAAAACCATACCCCAATTATTTGTTTCACTAATCCTTATACCCTAGGCCTATAAACTAAATGAAATTGTGGGAACATCCAACAAGATCATTGCAATCATTACATAGATGCAAAATAATCATAAGCATAATGTCAATTCAACAAGCAATAAAGGTGCATAATACAATCATTGACTCAACTTGCGATACTATTGTCCTTGTTGTACCAGGGATAACAATCCTAAGACTTGTCTTTAGATTACGCAAGAAGATGGTGAGGAATAGTTCTAAAAGCATGTCAAATCAAAGAGTGGAGACAAGTACAAAGATTTTAAAATAAGTACCAAGGTAGAGATGAATAGCAAGGGTAGAGATATAGTAGAGAAGAAAATATCAAGATTTATAGAACAAGGATTTTATAGCAATTTCAAAACCTTAAGACGGCCAATTTCTAACTAGGCTTGCGTCCTACAGTCAGCATTGCTCTGATACCAATTTATAGCACCCGGTTTTAAGAACAAAACCAGATACACACCATATGTGAGCCCAGGAAGTCAAATCTCACATATAGCTACAAATAATGGTAATATCAAAAGACAACGCTTAAATACATATCGTATTAGTATAAAGGATATAACCTCAGAGTATAGATAGTGGAACGACAACTCCGATCTTCAGGTGAAGACTCTAAATCCACAGGGACAACTGACTGGTTGATCACGAGCCTAATTTCTCCAAACTCTAGCAATCTGGTACCCATCCGGGATTTTTATCCAAATAATTGAAAATAAAACAAGCGTAAGTACATGTCGTACTCAACAAATATAACATGGGGTTCATGAGGCTCAAAAGGCTGACACTGGTTTAACTGCGATTAGCTTTTAATGAGTCATGATTTTAGCAATTGAGTAGCAACAAGTTTGTCATAAGCCCATAAACACATGATCAGGTAAACATGAATAATGAATAGCATAAACAATTAACCATTAGTGAGCATCTTCATCATCAGTATCATCTGTGTTCATCATCTATTCCATAAGGGTTCCAAGGCCGCTCGTGACCGTGAGCACGGCTGATATACCAGTTTTACACTCTGCAGAGGTTGTACACTTTCACTATGAGTCGTGATTTACCCTTTCGCCCGAGGTGATCAGCCTCTTGACCCACTACCAAGGAAGGTCGGCAGGGTTCACTATGAAGCCTTTCAAAGGTTCGTCTAACAAGTTAGGGCCGCTAGGTTTCTGTGGCCTACGAATGTAGAGCTCCCCTTCCGACAGGCACAATGACGCGCAGCCTATACACTGACGGACAGAGGCCGCACTATATCCAACCCGGAACACACCCCTCTTGCGCCACAAGGGTAACCACTAACAAGCTAGAAAAGGTCCTCATACTGAGCTAAAGCCAGAGCCATGTAGCCCCCACAGCTGTACTGTAAGTCCCGGATGATCACTTACAGATAAGTCCTTAGGGAGAGGAATCTAGAGCACCATAAAACAGCCCAATGCTCTAGCCCCCTTGTTCCATGTTGCTAAAAAACATCTTTTAATGTTTATTGCATATTCCATTAGTCAAGTTACAAGATCATGGTTGTAGTTGAGCACTAGCAAAGCTACCCAATGCAATACCCAATAGGAATCAAGGTACAAGAACAAAAGACTAGGATATCCTTAGTGGTAGTCAAGGTAGATACATGCAGTATGAATTAAATGATTAAAGGTGAATAGGACAACAAGGATGATCCCATGCTATACTTGCCTTAAACACCGATCCTTCGGTAAGCTTTAATCTTCAACGTTCTTCTTCTTCTTTTGATCACCACATATATCTCACCGACTGGACGTAATCATAAAACACCACACAAACATCCGTACAATCATACACGAAGCAAACAATAGATCCAAATTAGAACAATACACCAAACATAAAATCAAGATGAAAAGTTCGGAAAACGAATCTACGTCTCACTACGAACACATAGACGCGAAAAACACGCTAATCGAAGCTACGATTAAAATGATACAACTATCGATAGATTTACTCATAAAACTGTTAGCTTTATGTGTCTTAATGGTATAAAAACATATATAAGATATTTTATAGAGATTATAATTTAAGTCAAATTTAGATTTGATTTAACTAAAGTGAAACAAATCATATTCTATTTATAAAATCCAGTTGCATAATTGTTATTTAAGATATGATTCAAACCATGAAATTCCAGTATTAGTGACATGATAAACACCGTTACTAACGCGTAGATCTTGATGCTATGAATCCAACGCAACTTGAATAGACTAAAACGAATCTAAGACGCAGAAGATATGATTTAAATAAGATTTCTTTTAGTCAAATATTAGATTAAATCTAATCACGAATTTTAAAAGTTAAAAACATACTGAACAGTAGTGTAAACACGTAGATTATGAAATTACGAACCTAACGCAAGTTGAACGGATCAAATCGGAGTTAGAACGAAGAAACGGTGGAGATCTATTATTGATTGTAAGTGGTGTATTTGTATAGTATTGTTGGATTTGTTTTTCTATAAGAAAACGGCCATAAAACATATACGTGATGTCATGTGATGTCATCAAGCTAATTGGAACAGCTAACTGGAGCAGGGCACGTGCACGGCATCAAGAGCTTAACCAAAATATAAAGGATATACATGCTTACATGGGGAACCTTCGCTTCCGGATAGAAGATTACGTTGCTAAGCTAACATACTTGTCATCCTTGGCGCTTGCTAGCTTGCATTATTGACATACATGCACGGTGCTATTTGCTTGAAGGTTTGCATATGTTGCAGTAGGAAGTCAAGGGACGGAACGCAAAGCAAACCAGGTTTGCAAGGCAGGGAAGCAGTAGGTCGGCTGCAGCCATGGCCGGCTGTTTCTGCCATAGTGCATGGATGGATTGCTCGTGTGTGTATATAGAAGTACGAAAAATTTTCCATATATATATATATATATATGCATGCATGGCGCTTGAGTTGGGAGCATGCAGGCGTACGTGCTTGCAAGGCAACGGGATAAGCAGCAGCGTATGGATGGATGAACAGCTTGCTTGGTAATCTGGAAGCAGCAGCAAGCAACGATCGACGACGGCTCTAGCATGAGAAGCTGTGCGCTAGCGTAGGCTCATAGACACGGGACGGTTGGCAACAGAAAGCTACGTATACTGATGATGCTCCAAAGACAACACGTAAAAGAAAATTAGAGAGAGAGGAACATGCAGAGGGTCTCACCGGTGACGGAAAACAGCCACGACAGCTGACGATGCTTCAGGCCTTTAGGACCGGGCTTCTCGGTAGGGCTTGGCTCTGTTGTCTTGCCAGCCAGGGAGCGGCGGGTCTACGGCGTCAGGCAGCGCGGCGGCGACGGCAACGGCGACAGCGACGGTGACAGCTACGGCGACGGCGAGAGAAAGAGAAGAAAAATATTATTTACTACACGAGGGATTTCCCAAACTAGGGGCTTCCCATATGGTAGTTTTGGTGTGCTTTGCCCAAGGGGTTGGTTGATATATATAGGAAGAAAAACTCCCCATATCCACGTCAACTAGCGATATGGTACTAATTGATGTTGCACCCTTCATATTTACTAATGGGCCCTAAATAATCATTAAAGCCTATTAGTAAATAAATGCATGGGCCTTTAGGACTTATTAGGATTATTGCACATGGGCTTTGAGCGTTGGGATAAATGAGAGATTTATTATTTTCGAAATCAATTAATTTCATGGATAAAATAATTCTAGAAAAGTCCAGAATTAATATTTAAGCCACGAAAAATACTCCGAGACCTCCGAAAATTTGGGGAAAATTTCCCGGAGACACTTTGGAACCTGATGAACCCAAATAAAGTATTTGGAGCATATAAAAAGATTGTTGGGTACTTGGAACATAAAGATTAAGGTGAAGAATATAGGAATTAAATTCCAGAAAGAAGCTGGAAAATTCCTAGAGATAGATATTCGTCTCCTAAACGTATAAAATCACACATTTTGCACATAGAAACACGAGATGCGACCGGCATGAATGCAACAAACACGTTTCTACCTTATGCTAAATTTTAAATTAATGAAAATTTTTATTTTCCTATGTTTTCATGTGCACGAAAATTCATAAATAAATCATTTTAACTCTATTTTCAAAAGTGACAAATTTTGGGGTGTTACAGAGGCAGGTCAGCACATCAACGACTTGGAAATTTTTTTGTTTAAAAAAATAAAAGCACTCTTCATATATGCTACTGTACTTATATTATATAATATTATATCTATATGCAGAAGGTCATTTGCATGAGGTGCGTCCTAGTAATGTACGTGTCAAAACCAAAGGAGATGACTTCGACGGTGAACTGTTCGAACCAACACATAATGGAGAAGACGGTGATGAAGCTGGCATGGACAGCAACCATGGATTGCACAACGAAAACTTATACGATGATGATCGAATCATTCATCGACATGCACAACGTACTATGACGGCATCTATACGTCATCTCAAAAATCTAGCTTAATTGTATACATCTTTACATGAACCATATATTATATAGTAAAGTAATATGATTACTATGATGTCTCTCACACTGGTCAAGATTACAAGACATATGGAGTGCTTGTGGAGGGTCCAACCGCAAATAGTGTCACAGATGATCCATATGAATTCATCTACCAGAACTTGCCACAAAGACATACATTGAGAAATGTCCCTGACTGCCATTACTGTGGTGTGATGAGGTTTTAGTATGAGCCACCCAGGTTTTGTTGTAGAAAAGGAAAAATACGAATACATATACCAGAGGTTCCTGTAGAACTAAAAATGTAATTCACAATTCAAGTGCATGATGATGCAAAATATTTTAGGCACCATATACGATATCTCAACTCGCATTTCGCCTTCGCAAGTCTAGGGGTTGCCCTTGACCGTAGATATAACACTCCAGTAGGGACCGATATTTATACATAGTTCATGGCGGGTTGTACCATCGTCTAGACCACCTGGTGCACAATGGCCACAGGCCTCAGCATCTGCAACTCTACTTTTATGATACAGAAGATGTGGCCTTGTCACACAGAGTCAAAAGGTCCCCTAATCTTGATATCAACCACATCCGGAATATCCTTACAATATTGAAGGGTAACCCATATGTTCATACTTTTAGGAGAAATGGTACTTTTCCAAACTTGGATGACTACCGGATTGAACTCAATACGAATGTCATGCCTGACTAGTGAAGGTACAATACCCCAATGGTGTCCCAAGTTGTTGCTATCTGGATGGAAGGGAACGATCCATAGAGATGTTTTGATAGGATTGTGGTTTTATATGGTAGGACCGATCGTCATCCGCAATATATCCGAGCATACAATGGTTGTTATGACCCATTATTATCCTCTATACAACCCATGAGGAGAAACAGGCTGGAACAAGTTTATGCCGTACAGTGGTGACCTAGTCACTCAACCATTTGCAACCCTGGCTTCTACTAATGTTAATTACAGGGATGATGGCACTACTACTGGTTATCAAGGTACTATCTCCGATATTATTTCTGCTAAAATAATCCTATGGCCGGTGTAAGCATATATTATAATAATCTGACATTTTATATATGCTGCAGCTGATAATTATAATGAAAATCAGGCGGAAGAAGGCGATAATGACGTATAAGAAGGTGACTGGCTAAGCAGAGTTGCGGATATAGCACAATCTACAAGATAAGTGTCTACACAAGAATACTACTACTTCAAGTTGCAAGTTAGACGGGGACCTTTTAATATTTTATTATTTGGAGGACGTCTTTTCCAACAATAGGTTGTAGATATGTATATAAAGATCAAGTCTATAAGGCTAGATTGGTACTCTAATCCTGAGAACCAAAAACTCATACGGGGCAGAGCTATACTAGGTAACCACTCAAATTATTTTGTTTATGAACTTTACGACCTTATTACTGTCTTTTGATAATGTTATACATACTTAATTGTATCTTAGGGACTATTGATTTATCCCTGCTAGAGAGACCTAGGGTTCTAAGGTTGGCAAGAGAATTATGCTACCAAGATCATTCCCACGATGCGATCGAGACATGCAGCAAAGGTTCCTTAATGCTATGGCTATTGTGCAACGTTGTGGAAGGCCTGATGTTGACACTTCTTACCATCACTACTAATAATGACACTAAGAAGTATTCTTGGTATTTAACTGTGACTTGGAGAGAATATATATATGAAGAATTCTACAAGCGCACAGATAATATACCATTGTAGCACTTCACCCGGGAGTATTTCAGGTATCATTATTTATATTTTTACCTCAGGGAAGGACTGCCAAAGGAAATATATTGATGACTTATACTTATGATAGATGAATAACCAAACCAACCTTTTACTCTAAATAGGGGTAATCAAGAGATAAGATAATATATATATATGATAAATATGATAAATGACCACTCAGAGTACACCTTATGATAGCAATAGCAAGACTAAGCAGATACAATAGAGAAACTAATTCCTAGGTTATTCTTAATTACAAGTCAAAGCATACATTGATGTGCATATATACTTAATAATCATGGCTAAAGGTTAACTTTAATCTACACATAAGGCACATTACTAAGGAATATCAAGAACAGAACTTGACTTCCATCGCAACCGCGTCCTACTTGGCCTACAAATGGGAGGTGACTACAAAGGACTTAACAAGGCTATCACCCTCGTGATCTACAATAGATCTGGAATGTAGGGTGCATCTACAGGTAAACAACGTATAAGCACCACGCTTACACAATGCCAACCACTCACCCATGTACTTAAGAGTGAGCGCTTTGCGAACTTACGCATAAACACAATGATAATTCTAGCTATGCTAAGCATATAATCAAAGTAAACTATGAACATAATAACGAAGAACATGAATAATATTAAGAACAATGTCATAGCAAATATAGCAAATAATAAAGGATACAAGAGAGCTTTACCAAGCCAAGCTCTTGACAAGATCAGGAATCCTAGCCAAAAGCTTGCCTCTCTCTAGATCTAACTTAGCTAGCTATGCCTATGAATATTTGTGGAGGTCTGAGGTTCTTCTTCTTCTTGATGATGGAGGAGGATTGATCTCTCTTAATGATGATGAGGGATACCTGAAGGAGAAGGTATGGGGGCCTTATATAGGGGGCACCAGGAGTCCTGTGAGCTCATGAATCCATGGCAACGTCAAATCTGAGCCCTCAATATGAACTGAACTTAAGCAACGACATAGATTGAACCTAGGAGGCAGTGGAGAACCTACATTCGAAGTGGAGGCTGACAGGTGGGGCTAGGAGGTCGATCGGCCTACAAGTGGGGTTGCGTGGCCCCACCTTGCCACCTCTCGGGTCGTGTCGCGGTGCATTGTCTTCTAGTTGGTTCTAGAGTCTTCTTGAGTCGGTTTCATCGTGTATACACGTGATTTGATCTGACGATTGGGTCTACCTTGCTCATTTTCTGAATAAATCCTCCTGAAAATAGAGATTCACCAAAACTTGTGGAATTTATTAGTTTAAACCCCTAGATCTATGTTGGTGATCATATTCTTGCATTTATATAAGTTATATTGATGGTTTATGATGGAAGTTAACTACCGTCAAAAACTTACCCAAGCTTAATCTTTGCTTGTCCCTAAGCAATGCTAAACTCAGCAATTGATCATGAGTTGCTACAATATTTTCACTCCTCAAAAGTACACATGTGTTCAAAAAAAATTCTCCTCCAGATTAGATTAAACTGATCTGACTTTCACACTTACCCATACTACCTTCAACTATGGGGCTTCTCAGCCTTCACTTGGGTCTTGAGCAATTGAAAGATAGAAATATCAAGTCAAGCACTATGTTCTGAGTTCTTTGTTCAACCATTGTTTCGGAGTTTTTATAAGTTTCAAAATAAAACTTAGAGCTCCCATTGTATGACACTCTCAAGTCTCTTAATATATGTGGTATTTGTGGATCCTCATTGTTGACGGTCACCAAATGCCTTTTTTGACCATCAACATTGCACCAAAAATGGGAGAAAACAATACCACAAGTAGTGATTTATGTTTATAATTCACATATTTCCACTTGGACTTGGAGATCTTTGCTCATGTAGGAAAACTATACAAAAATATCAAAAATCAAGCAACTAGAAGTAATTGAGCAAGGTGGGCCGCCATGGGCCACTTGGTGGCACCGCCCGGCCCCACCATGGCACCGCCCGGTGTGGCCCCACTAGTGCCACCTCACCAATCCATGGGAAATAGCCAAGAAACACACCTCCAAGTCTTCTCCACCGTTAATTCCAAGTCAGTGCATGATCAAGGGCCGAAAAGAGGCATCACATGTATTGCGGACTCACCATGCAGTATGTAGGTGCTAAAATGGACAAAATAGTTCCATACCCACACTCTGCTACACCCTAAGTGGCCCCACACTGAAGTAGGAGGGCCCACTCCATAGTGGCCCACTAGCCGGTGCCCTACCCACACCACCCGGCGCCCCTCAGTGGTTCCATCGCCTCTCCTTCGGACACAAGCAAGGAAACACACTTGGGAGCAACATGGTGCATTGATTTCTGGCGGTTCAAGGTCGGTTTGATCCAAGGCAAGGAGAGTTGGTTAGGTCTCCAATAGATTGGGGTAGTTGGTAGGTGGTGATAGCCTTGTCCATCCTATGTATTCCCCCATGATAGCTCCAGTTGTTAAATCATAGGGCAGAGGTGCTTTGTGCCCAATCAACCCTCTAGGTGAGTTTGGGATGGGTACATCCGAAATGTTATTGCATCCAACCATGCATTATCTTGGTTTATCTGTATAGCCACAGTCACTAGCTAGAGTAGTGCTTGAATACAAGTAACTTAGGATTCTTGTGTTCCTTTTAATATTGTCCTGCTACTTAGTTATGTTTCCAATTTACCTTTCCATGATTGGATCCTTGTGTGTCACCCCATTTGATTGTATAACACCTACCCTGACTTTAGTCTTGTCGGTACACTAATTAGTAGATACGTGATGGTTAACCATCACTATCTTTAACCATTGTTTCCCTGTGGTAAAATATAAATAATGATACCTAGAATACTCCCGAGTGAAATGCTATAACGATATTCTATGCACTTGCAGAACTATCTACTTGAGCATAAGAAATATCAACACGCATTTATGGCGTCGTTGCCGAGGATACAAACCTGGTAGTGACGCTAAGAAATGTCAACAAGCATTTCTAGCACCATTGCTAGGGAAGTGATTGGCATAAAGATTTTGATATTGACCTTGATGTCTGCTAATCTAGTTTACCACTAGCTTTTGTGGGATTATCCTTGTTTTGTCGAGTGTGGAATAAATAGGGCAACATCATCCGTTCGATCTTCTAGCTTATTTCTACAAGAAAATCATCAAGAGCCCAAGGTGCCTGGTCAATCATGAATCTTCAACACCTCCACCCTTCCATCTCAAAGGTATGTACATGTATATACATTCTAACCATGTGCAGATGGTGAGGTCATCGTCAAGATAAGATAAAATCATCATATGTGACAGAACAAAGGCATTGCATCACTCACAACTCGATCTCAAGTTTTGGGTGATAGCAAAATCAATCAAGGTATGTGAGAACCTACCTTTCCATTTTATTCTTACCATTCCATGTTTGCTTGAATCATCAAATGTCTAGCGCATTCTTTGGGTAGATCCTAGATTCCGAACTGTAGTCGGGCACTGTGCCTACTCTAGGTAGATGGCAAATTTCCTTTGTTTTCTATCTATTCGGGTTCTTAGTCTAGCTTCATAGTAGATGTAAGTTAAACGGGACCAACGGATTCGTATGTTGGCTATGCCATTCGGTATGATATCGGCTAATGGTTTGAGCTACGAGAAAAAGCTAAGGCCTAGACATTTATGCTTAAGCATTCATTTAGTTAGCTTTCATTTCTAAAACCATAGCATGCTTGTTTAATTGGTTCACCATTAATATTCTCATCTCCGCTTGAATGAATCTTAACATGCTTTCATGCTTCTTTCCATTTATGCTAGTATGTTCTAGTATGGTAGTATTTGTCAACATCTATAGCCTTTAAATTAAGCATGGTGCCAAGTTTAAGGTTTGGATGCGCTGATCATATTTCCATAGGCTTTTAAATTAAGCATGGTACTTAGGTTAAATAGCCTTCCTTAATCAAATTAGACATGGAGTCTAGTTTGGTTACTGAACTAAAACTACGTGTGTAGATATTGGTTACATGTAAAATTTTAAATATGAATGGGTAAGTTTTCAAGATAAATTCAAATATGGAGATAAAGGCTTTTGATACACTTCAACAAATTTTACACATCATGAAAAAGAGCCACCTCCCATCTTTGAAGGGTGCATTGTAAATACTTTAAATCTCTCTTTTGTATCATGTTGTGCATTGTGAAAGCTTTTGCAAGAACTTGGTGAACAATAAACAAGAGCTAAAGAACATGGGAAAAACTATCCATGCTAACTAAACAGGAGCGCCATCTTGTCGTTATGATAGAAGAATACTTTTAGCCTCAATGACAACGATCACCCTTGTTTCTCTAAGAATTCCTTCGGGTATGTGTTGTCCACTAACCCTTGCAGGAAATATAACTCAATGAAGATCAAGATAGTGTAGCAGAAACAAGAAATTCAAGCTCAATTCAATGGGGAAGTTGTGCTCAATTGACTTGACACAATAAGACCTCATCGACAGGTAAATCGGTATGTATCTCGTATTTAATTTTCGCATGTCTTTTAATTTTTGAACTCTTGCATGTTTAGTTTCAAATACAATCCCTTTTTCTTTCATGCATAATAAATTAGAATAATCTTGTCTTATGTTAAAAAAACTAAAACTAAAAATAATAAAATAAAGATTTACTTGCATTGTTCCTTTGCATAATAAGCTTGCAACCACTCCTTGAATAAAGCCTCTCTTAAAAAAGAGAGGGAAGAATGCTGCTTCTAGGTATCTATTGACATTTCTTAGTGTCACTACCAAGTTTGGAGTTAGAGTCCATCCCTAGTAGTGGCGCCAGAAATGCCTGTTGGTATTTCTTAGCACCATCACTAAGATTGAGTAAACCTTAGCGACGCCACCAAGAAACACCAACCACGATAGTTCTTATCGATTACAGAAATAATATCCGCAAGCGCATAGATCTATCGTTGTAGCATTTCACCCAGAAGTATTCATGGTATCGTTATTTATATTTTCCCAAAGGAGGGCAAGGTATAAAGAGTCTAGCATGGATATGAACAAGATTTCATACTTGTATAGTGAACCAATAGTTTATGACAGGGGTAAAAATGATATTTCAAGGATAGTGGACACATACTTGGGCCAACCTCAAGGATTAAAAGGAAAACAAAGAATAAAAGAATGTTCATAAGCGGAGCAGGCATGTTCTAAAATAGCCGTGCAAAGAACGGTTAATGATCATACAAATTACATGATTAGAGCTAGAACTGAGTGTAAGATGGACAGGGAGATCTCTGAGCACTGGTCTGCTAGCAAGCTTGAGAGACTTTAAGACTCCAACACAATACCCAAACGTGGGGGATTACAAGGGACGGATAGGGCTGTCACCACCTATCGTCTACCCCTCACCCAGGGGGCACCGTCGTATCCAAAGGTTCCCATGCACCCGACCACCATGCTCATGTACAAGGAAACTACCCATATCCCCCAGGACTCCGACCCTATGGATCAACAAGCATAGGACATGGGCAAATCCGAAGGAACAACGAACCGCCACCTCAACTTAGCTCTACTTATACTCATACAAGTCATATGAATGGTTAATCATAAAGTTGCACATGTTAAGATCATAACACACAAACTATATATATGCTAGTTCATATGTCAAGATTATAACATGAGAACTATAGTCTAGTTCATATGCACTACTATAATAAAATGAGAGCAAGACTTTGGAAGGAATTCTCATTGTATTCATACCAAGATTTCCCTCTATCTTCCAAGGAGCCGAGCCCTCCTTGATAGCTTTGCTAGTTCCAAATACTACTAAAAAGTAAAAGAGTACAAGTAGAGAAGTGGAGGTGTAGAGGCTAAAATGGTGTGTGTGTGTGTGTGTTGAAAGGTGAGCACTACCCTCCTACTTATACTAATCCATGGTCGGTTTGGCGCTGGTATTTTTGGAAACTACCGGGAACCGCCTCAGCATGCCGCAATGCAACTGCTAGAGCAAGCTGGGCCTGAGCGGAGCTGGGGGCGGTGCGTGGGTGCACCCTAGGCTAGCCCACTCACCACCGCCTTGCTCCTGTGGGCTGTAGGCTGGGCCTGGGTCATTTTGTTGGTGGTTCTCGGCCCAGTTTTGGCGTGTAAGTGGGCTTTTGCTTGACTCCTTTGCGCTTTTCTACTTTATGCTTTCCTGAGTTGTGCCTTTTGATCATTTTCCCATGTATTTGATGTATGTGCCCTGCAACACTAAGTATCCAGTACATGTGGAAATATGTTAATAGTAAATGCATATGTGTTGAAAATTTGTTTATTTCTCCCGTTTTGGATATTAATTGGCGGGCGGATTTGGTCGTTAATAACCGCCAACAGTATCTTTGTTTACTAACTATTTTTAGATTAAAAAGAACAAGGGGAGTACCATGTCCAAAAACATGATTCTTGCATCAACTCCAAACATCTTGATACTTTTTGGCAATGGAAGATACTTCTAGATATACTCCAATACTTACACTTGGATTTTGATTGCACAAAAGTCCAAGTTTGGGGGAGCACATCTTGTCTTGATCCATCCTTGCTAAATTCTATTTTGAGTTAGAGATGTTACCCCTTGCCTTGCTTTCTGAAAAAATCATGTTTAGTCTCTTCTCTTTGTTCTCACTCGAAAAGAATAAAGTAACTTTGTGAAGTGAGAAGAAAAGTTTCTTCTAGAACTTGTATCCTTCGGGTATATTTGTCGCTAAACCTTTTAGATTGAACACAAAAAGAATGAAGGGTAAAAACAACAAGGTGGCAACAACTTGAGCAAAACATCATTCAACATTGGAGTACACTCTGAGGGATGCCCCAACACCTACAGTAGGATTTTAATGTCAAGTGACATAAAAGTCCTAGTGTGGGGGAGGTTGCCTGATTCTTCTCTGCCACCTCCTAGGCCTCAGCCACTTTGGCACACTAGTTTGCACTCCCTCTACCCACTCTTGCTTTATTCTTATGAGTTTGATATGATTAAAAAATGCTATATACTAAAATCAAACTTAAAATGTGAAATAAAATCTTGCCAACCTTTGAACTTGACTTTATAAAGATTGGCCAACACAATCTTTATACCTAGTTCATATACTTGTTACTTGTGGACATATCTTTATTAGCAAAACATGTCAACTAAGTTGTTGTGAAGTGAGATATGGTAAAGACTAAAGAAAACATATCTTTCTATGCAAGACTCTTGGTGATTTATTGATTTGATAAAACATCAAAATTAATAGCCTCACTTCTCCTCAATGGTAAGATTTCCTACAAAAGCTAAAAATCATATTATATGTTGAAAACCTTCCACATATGCTACTTGTCTTTGTATTGAGCCTTGTCAAACTTTGTTGACCTGTGTTGAGGATTTTATCATGCTCTTCAGATCAACGTCATGTACACTCCACCAAACATATGCTATGCTTCAATAGTAGATGTAAGCAAAAACATGCATTTCCATTTCCACCAAATAAATACCCCATCTTTGCTAGCATGACTTTTCTCTATTATTATCATAAATGAGGCATGGGCTATAGTATTGAAAAAGAAAAAAATGTGGACAAATGAAGGTCCATAAAAAAATGTGAGGACACATTTTGATCCATAGTCGAGCAAAAATAATAGCCCTGCTCTCATATAAAGGATGGAGAAAGAATCATTGCTAAGGAGTAATCATGCTTATCCCATTTCGACACACATGCACACCTTGATCTAAGTGTATGATATTTTTCTCCATGGATCCATTGTTTGATTTAGCAATATATGCAATGCAAGTGTGCTTTACTTTTATCCTACGCAAACTCCACATAAGACTATTAGAAGTAGTAAGGAAGGCAAAACATCAATGCCTTGGTGAGGATATATACACCATTGAGTGATTTGAGAGTACCATTTGGGGAGAAGTATGAGCTAAGTTTTCAATTGCAAAAGTTATAAAAACTCCAAGTATGCTTCATAGGGGATAGTGATGACTTGGTGTCAAAGTTGTTCTACTTTTCAACTTCTCAAGGCGACATGGTAGACACTTCAAATCCACAAGGTATGAGGTATGACTTGGTATATCTTTTATGTTAGCATCATATCTTTTGAAATCCTGTTCCATATCAAGTTGCACCTGAATCTTTGTTTTCCCGTTTTGCTCGGGACGAGCAAAGGTTTAGTGTGGGTTTAGTAGTGATTTATGTTTATAATTCACAAATTTCCACTTGTACTTGGAGTTCTTTGGTCATGCAGGAAAACTATACAAAAATATAAAAAATCAAGCAACTAGAAGCAATTGGAGCAAGGTGGGCCACCATGGGCCACTTGGTGTCGCCGCCCAGCCCCACCATGGCGTCAACCAATGTGGCCCCACAAGTGCCACCTCACCAATCCGTGGGAAATGGCTAAGAAACACACCTCCAAGTCTTCTCCACCATTGAGTCTAAGTCGGTGCATGATCAAGGGATGAAAAGAGGCATCACATGGATTGCTGACTCACCATACGGTATGACAGTGCTCAAATGGACAAAATACAACCATACCCACACTCTACTACACCCTAAGGGGCCCCACACCAAAGGAGGGCCCAGTCCACAGTGGCCCATCGGCCGGTGCCCTACCCACGTGGCCCGGCGCCGCTCAGTGGCCCCACTGCCTCTCCTTCGAACAAATGCAAGGAAACACACTTGGGAGCCACATGGTGCGTTGATTTATAGCGGTTCAAGGTTGGTTTGATCCAAGGGCAAGGAGAGGGCATCTCACAGATCGCTAACGTGATGATGGAGTAGCCCCTACTCCACCTCTCACTATAAATAGGACCCTCAACCCTCACTTGTAACACCTAGACCTACACTACAAAAGAGATGTAGCTCTCTCTCTACTCTCTCAAGATGTAGCCCATCTACTAGTAGCTAGTCTTGGTGGGAACTCTGGAGCAGTCTTCAGGAGTCTGGTATAGCTTTGTCTTTCTCTTGTAATTACTTTTTTTATTATGTTACTTTCTATGCATGTATTATTTCATGTCTTTTATGTTATGTACTAGTCTTGTTCTCTAGTTATACTTTGGTTATGCTTATACTCCTATGATAAGTGGGCTCTCTGTAGCATGGGTTGTTCTTCACTAGTTGATGCTCTAGTCTTAACGTGAGGATAAACGTGGCTAGGTCTCCAGATAGATTGGGGTAGTTTGTAGGTGGTGATAGCCTTGTTCATCCTATGTATTCCCCCATGATAGGTCTAGTTGCTAAATCATAGGGCAGGGGTGCTTTGTGCCCAATCAACCTCTGGGTGAGTTTGGGGCGGGTACATCCGAAATGTTATTGCAACCTACCTTGCATTATCTTGTTTTATCTGTATAGCCATAGTCACTAGCTAGAACAGTGCTTGAATAGAAGTAACTAAGGATTCTTGTGTTCCTTTTATTGATGTCCTGCTACTTAGTTATGTTTCTAGTTTACCTTTCCATGAATGGATCCCTGTGTGTCACCCCATTTGGTTGTTTTTCACTTACCCCCACTTTAGTCTAGTCGGTATCTTCGTTAGTAGATACGTGATGGTTAACTATCACTATCTTTAACCATTGTTTCCCTGTGGTAAAATGTAAATAACGATACCTAGAATACTCCTAGGTTAAATGCTATAATGATATTATGTGTGCTTGTGGATTATCTACTTGAGCATAACAAATATCAACACGCATTTCTGATGCTGTTGCCGAGGATACAAACCTGGTAGCGACGCTAAGAAATGTCCAAACTCACCAAGGCAAAAGTGATGTTATGCCTTTCTCTTGCTACAACTAAGGCTTATGTGGAGCTCATAGGAGTAAAGAAAGCATGAAAGCATACTTGCATTACATATATTGTAAAGACAAACAACGGATCCAAAGACAGTTGAGTCATACAATCAAATCAAGATGTGCATGTGTGTGGATATATGATGGCTAACCTAATTCTACTTTGCTCCTTGAAAACATATCTCTCTTTTGAAACTTGAAAACATTTGCTAGAGAACAGGGGCTATCTTATTCATCTCTTCCCTTCTCTTTTTTTAGGCGGGCATCTAAGTACCCATTAATTTTAATAACTTAGACACTTTTGTGCCCATTTGTTCTCAACTCTTTTTTATGAATAACTTTTGCATAGCCCATGCCTCTTTTTTGCTACAAAACTTTGAGAGATAGTACAAGAATTTGGGGCATTTCTTTGGTGGATGAAAAACCTATCAAGCATGTTTTTGGGTTCACTCACAATGTAGGAGTAAAATATTTTTAGGTGGATCTAAATGGAAAGCATGTTTTGCGCCTACCCCCAGTGTAGGAGTAATGCATATTTGGGTGTGTGTATGTGATCTTGATTTTAAGAGAATGACAAATCTCTCATATGGGTCACAAAGCTTGACAAACTCAATGCAAAACAAGCAGCATATAAGTGGAAGTTTTCCTAGCCTAAATAACATGTATGGCTTTGGTAAGAATTCAAGCTTTGTCATACATGTCACACCTAGTTTTAAAGACAAAACCAGGTTCGGCATATGTGTGCCCAGGAAGTCCACACATGCAACAATAGAATGAATAGTATCAGAAACAATGTTATTAAATAACGTATACATAGCTATATTAACACTTACATCAGAGTATCGCGGAACGGTAACTAATCTTTAGACTCTATTCTTCATAGGGACGACTGACTAGGGGTAACATACGCCTAGCACTCCTATCAATCTTCTTGGAAATCCTCCGTAACTACATCAATCTTTGGAGTAACTTTTCTAAAGTCTAGGGGTGTAGGGAAATAGCAAGGGCGAGCACATGTCGTACTCAGCAAATATAACATGGGGTTCGTGAGGCTCAAAAGGTTGACGCTGGTTTACTGCGATTAGCTTTTAATAAGTCATAGTTTCAAGTAATTGAGCAGCAACAAGTTTATCATAAGCCTGCATAAACACATGATCTGGTAAACATAAATAATGAATAACATAAATAATTAACCACTAATGATCATCTATTCCAAAAGAGTTCCAATGCCGCTCGTGACCGTGAGCACAGCTGATATACCAATTTTACACTCGGCAGAGGTTGTACACTTTCACCATGAGCTGTGATACCCATATGCCCAGGTTAATTACTCCCAAAACACTTCCAAGGTGAGCAGGCAGGGATCACTATGAAGTCTTTCAAAGGTTCGTCTAACAAGTTAGGCCCGCTAGGATTCCAATTGGCAAGCAGATGTAGAGCTCCCCTTTCGAAAGGTACACTCACGTAGAAGTACTCTTAGGAACAGAGGCCGCACTATACCCGACTCGGCAAGCCCTTCTTGCACCATAAAGGTAACCACTAATATGCTAGAAAAGGTCCTCATACTTGAATAAAGCTAGAGTCATGTAGCACTCATAGTTGTACTGTAAGTCCCTATGACCACTTACAGATAAGTCCTTATTGAGAGGAATCTAGAGCATCTGGAAAGTATCCAAACACCCCAGCCCCCTTTAACGATGTTGCTAAAAAGTCATCTTTTAGTGTTTATTGCATATTCCATTAGTCAATTTACAAGATCATGGCTTTAGTTGAGCACTAGCATCATACTACCCAATGCAATAACCCAAAGGTGACTAGGAATCCAGGATATCAAATAGCTAGAAAAATTACTACGGTTGTCAAGGTAGACACATGTATATGATTAAGTTATTAAAGTGAATAGGACAACAAGGATAATCCCATGCTATACTTGCCTTAAAGCAACTTGCTCAGAATCTTTAAACTTCATGTTCCGTTCTACAGCTTTTGGCACTCAAGCTTTTGGTCTCCAACACTTACGTACGGTTCTCATTCTACTCGTAGCAAGCACCACACGTAGACAAACATACAAGCAACAAATAAAAGCAACTAGGAACAGTACAACACACAAGATAAAACAACGTACTCAAAGAGAGCCAGTTCTACGGTCACGGGATCGCAACAAATGCCGATAGCGGAATTATCGTTAAAAAGAATCGACTATCGAGAGTTTTATATTATAAAAGAAACAACTATGAGCTTGATTTATTTTAATTAAAAAAACTATGTGAATATTATTAATTTAGATTAATCAACGTGAATGAAATTGAAAAGCCGGGCTTAAAACTAGTCGGGTTTTATTTATTTACAAATATGTCACATACTATTAAAGTCATTTGAAATTTACTTTGCAAAAGAAATAATTATATGAGAGCATCTAATCGAATTATATGTAGCGTGTTCAAACTACCCAAATTATAATTAATGAAAACATATTTACGTTGGTATTAATGAATTTAACATTTATTTGTAATAGAGCGTTGTATAAGCATATATTGCTTTTAATTATAAAGCAAGTTGCATACCATTAATCAAGTTAAAAGTTAAATTATAAAATTCATTGACACGTGGCATGCTACACGTTGTTACCAACACATAGATTACAACAACACAAGACTAATGTAACGAGAACTACTCAAAACGGAGATTAAACTGCGCATGATTAAAAGTAGACCGATTAAACTAATGGTGGAGGATTTTGCAAAATTACCATAGCATGCCTAGCGTGGCTTCCTTCATGGCTTCGTACCTGGTTGCCGCTCGATGTCCAGGAGACTACACCGGTAGAGAAGAGGGCTTTACTCCCGGTGGGGAACCTCTCTAGTCCCGGTTCCCCACCTGGGAGCAAGCATCCGGGACTAAAGGGTGGTCCTTTAGTCCCGAGTCAGGAACCAGGACTAAAGGGGGACCTTTAGTCCCGGTGGGTAACACCAACCGAGACTAAAGGTACCTCCTGACATGCCAGGAGGCCGGCACCCTTTAGTCCCGGTTACCAACCGGGACTAAAGGTTAATTTTTTTTTCTTTCCATTTTTTGTTTTCTTTTCAAAATAGGTTTTCGAAGTTGTATTGTACGCTGCTAATTATACATTTATACGCGCGTATAGTATGTTTCGGTTCAAGCACAATGAACGTATTAAATCACACAATTCAAGCATAGAATATATATATATATATATATATATATATATATATATGCATGCATGCATCATATATATATTTACATGCATGCATTCATATGTGTATTTTACATTATATTATTTCATGTGCATATATTACAAAAGATTGCATTACAGTTGTTGTGATATAACAAGTTTCCTCTCATCCTCTAGCTTGGCTTCCATGGCAGTGTTGGGTCGAAGTAGAACTCGTCCTTGGAATCGATGACCTGGTCATTAAAAAAACCGGCTATAGACTCTTGAATTGCTTTGATTTGGTCTTGCCGTATGACCTTTTCCTCCAACCATCGAGCCTACAGGTTTGAATTAAAGGAAATTAAATTAATATATGTACATACATACACACACACACACACATATATATATGTATATATATATATGTATATATATAAAGACATAGTATAACACAATCAATAATAATAATTAAATGAATATATAGTGTATTTTTAACGTACTTTGAGGGTCTCTGTAGGAGTTCTTTGGGAGACCACCTTGATAAACTTGCAAACATAGTAACCACAGTAGTTGTTCCCCTGTTCCTGCCTCAGACACCACTTTACGAGAAAAGATTTGTCATCCTTTCTGGTCATCCGGTGAAAGTTACATGTTTCATTAATAAAGATGATGCGATTTAGGGGACTTACTTTCAAAGGGATTACATTCAGTGGCGCTCTACATTTTTCCATGTGTTGCTTCTCAATAAAGGTTTTCCAAACACTGCCCAATAAAAAATTTACCACGTCATCAGATATAGTTAATCATCATGTTTGTGTGTATATATAGTTGCTAGAGATACCAAAATTACCTCTGGATAATATCTATCATATCTTGGTAGTCTTGTTGTGGTTTTCTCATCGAGTCATAGATTATCAATTGACTTTTCACCAGATCGATGTCCATCAATATCCAGTGATTGCTGCATGTGTTTATAGGATATAACGCATAACTCATTAATTAACTAGAATCAACATATGAGCCATTAAGGATGATCGACATTATTAACACTCACTTGAAGTTGTAGGGAAAGAGTATATCCTTCTTGTGGCGTTGGTTCACTAAGAAGTTCATAAGGTTACTCTTTGACTCAGACTTCCAATTAGGCATTGGAGTCACTGGGTCTTTGAATACTATATGAGGATCAACAAAACCAATTTCATTGCAACCTTTCTTTCTAAGCTCTGTCATTGTAAATCTGCATATATATAGTACTTGTTAGGATAATTTATATGCATATACACACATATGATGAGTTTAATAATAGATCAAAAGAATTATTACTTACAGGCAATAGCAGCTAATGATAACTTTATCCAGAGAGGTCAGGTGGCATAGTTGATGAAATTCTGCAAAGTCAACATACATAACATCATCGCCATGGAACCAATGTTCGTCTCTAATTTTGACACCAACGCAGAAGTCTCCACCAGTAGACGCCTGCATGTACCACTTGTTTAGCAGGTACATTTGCGTCCCCAGATCACCTAAGGCTTGAGGGTTGTATAGACTCTGGCCTAGTACATATTTTTTCTTCCAAATATCAACCTCTGCTGCACTCTCAATGTTTCCATCACCAAACATCTGGTAAAGGTCGAGACCAGTCTCTTCAATAAATTCACCAAGGTGATCCAAATCGACATCCGGAGGTATGTTTGCCTGATGCATTAATCTTAAATTCAAACCATATTCATTACCAACAACTAGCGGGGGGGACTGATTGGTGCGATTGTTGTCCGAGTTGTGCAACTCCTTTCCCTGCCCGCTTTTTTTTCTATGTCGCCTCAATTGACTTGGTGAGAGTGCGGTCATAGTCCGTTGCTTTAGATGGCTTACGAGATTCCCGCTGTTGTTGCTGGTAAGAAGCCACCTTTTTTCTTAGAATATCTGGAGCTACGAAGAGGTACGGTTTCTCTGGGTTACTCCTTGCTTCTTTATCCTTTTTAAGTTTGTCATAGAATCTGGACATATCTTTTTTATATGCATCAGTTACTTCTTCCTTCTCTTTAGATATTATTTTGGGAATAGCCCTTGGTTTCACGGTGGCTTTCTTTGTCGGCGGGGGTTGGTTCTTCGTTTGCGGGGCTAGCCTGTTGCTAGTACTTGGCTTCTTGGTAGGTGGGGGCGGGGGAGGCATTGGAGACCTCCTTGGAGGTGGTGGCAGCGGCGTTGGAGACCTCCTTGGAGGTGGTGGCAGCGGCGTTGGAGACCTCCTTGGAGGTGGCGGTTGCGGCGTCGGAGACCTCCTTGGAGATGGTGTCGATGTAGCCTTGTCTTCCAACACATTGTCATCGTACAGAGCACTATGATGATTTGGCGATTGAACAATTAGACTTATGTTGGGGGAGGATCTGCTACAAAAAAAGGAATGACATATTATTATGAGTAGATTGTTAATTATTTAAGCCAATATAAATTAATGATGTAGTTCTTTCATCCGCACCTATGGTGAGGTAGTTCAGGAGGAGGTGGAGGCGACATCTCGGGAATGATGATGTAGCGCTTGCACCATAGAATGAATGTCTTCTCTGCTTCTCCGAGAGTCTTCTCGCCATCACCTCCAGGAATGTCAAGAGGCAAATCACTAAAACCTTTTTCAGCTTTATCTACCGAGATGGTAGCATATCCTTCTTGGATTATATTCCCATGAATCCTTGGTGTCTTGGTTCGGTCGATAGGATTAACAAGACCGATAGCCACATTGATTGTCGAACCCCCCTTCGGAATGTGTAGCTCACACGATGTACAAGGTTCAGTGACGTCATCCATAGGGAAGCACAGTCCTGTGTCCCCTTGTTTTTGTATCTCTATGGAAGCGCAGCTGCTTTTCAACTGAACAGATTGGCTAATGTTGATTCCTGGCTCTGATGCCTGCTTGCTTGCACTCACTGCTATTTGCACTTGCCTTCTGATTTCCTCTTGCATTCTCGCTTCAAGGTTTTTTTCCCGCTCCTGTGCTTCACGCACCGCTTCCTCCAACTTCTGGAGCCGCTGTGCCTCTTCTTCCTTCTTTCTCTGGCGGCTTCTGTAGGAAGGTCTGTCCTGAGGGAATCCATGCTCCCACGAGACACTTCTTTTGCCTCTAGTTCGGCCACCATGTTCAATAGTCCCGATGGCATATGTCAATTCATCCTTCTCTCTGTTGGGCCTGAACGCACCACTAGCAGTAGCTCTCTTAGCATAAAACAATCTTTCTGCTGCTTCTTGCAGTCTTGCGCCATAAACGCACTTCCCTGTCTCCTGGTTCAGTGTTCCCCCATGAGCGAAAAACTAATTCTTTGCACGCTCTCCCTACTCGAGTGATTGTGGTGAGATACCCTTGGCAAGAAGGTCTGCTTCCATTTTGTTCCACTTCTTAATAGCAGTCGGGTAGCCACCTGATCCCAAGTTATGGTGGTATGTCTTCTGTTGGGCATTACGTTGGTTCTTTATCACCCGACTCACACCCTCTTCCAACGTCTTGTACTGTACAAACTCATCCCAATAGGGCCTCTGCTTTGAGATCGGGCCTGGGACAGTAAAATCTGGTGCTATGTTCTTCTTGACATACGTCGTGTATAGGTGTTTCTTCCAAGTCTGAAACTGGGTGGCCATCTTCTTCATTGCCCAATCCCTAACTCGCTCCTTCAATTCATCACCATCTATTATATCATCATAACCATCTGTTTGGAGCATGAAATGTTCCAAGACATCATTCCAAATTAACGTCTTGTCACGATCGGAGACAAAACTGATATGAGGAGCATTGGTCTTCTTCTTCCATTCGTGGGTACTGATCGGGAGCCGGTCCTGTACAAGATAACCACAGTGGTGCACGAATTTCGTTTTATTTGCCCCCCCCCCAGTTCGCCTGTATCCACATTGAACTCCGAGATGATGAAGCGGCCCTCCAATGGCTTTTTGGGACCTCGAACATTTTTACTCTTCGTTGTAGTTGTTGATGTCGATCCAGAGGGCTACAAAACATAAACATTATTTTTAATGTCATGAGCACACATAAGACATATGATAATATATATAGCTAATAATAAAAAATATATACTTGGCCAATATGTTGTTGCTCATTTTGTTCAAGAGCTAAGTACTGACTCCCGTCATCTGCATCCTCTTGCACGTTATTTTTAGCACCATCATCGTCGGCAATTTGAGTGCCAGTGTTGATCAAATTCATCATCAACTCCTCCTCATCCATGTTTCTCGAGTCGGCCATCTAGCTTCAAAAAACAAAACAAATATATAGTACGTCAAATCTTTGCTTACATGCGTAAAATCTACGAACAATATATATTTTGCCCTAGTATATATGTTTGTACAATATATCTTATGCCGACACGTAATACGAATGTTGATCGACTAGGCCGCGAGAGAGGGCGGTGTGACGAGAGTGGCGGTGCTCCACTCCGCCGTATATATGTTTGTACACATGGGTGAACGGGGGCGGCGGTGCTCCGCCGTATAAACCCTAAACCCTAGGGCGAACGAGGGCGGCGGTGCTCCGCCGTATACATAGAAACGCATGGCGCTTACATACAAAGTTTTAATCCCATCACAAACTATATAGTATATGATTAAAGAATCGTTTGAAAAATTTTAAAATTGAATTTGAAAAACTAAAAATTTAAAGCATAATTTTGGGGCCATGACGAAACGTACACTACACGTTGCATGCTTTTCAGCAGTTGTCCTTTGACATGATTATTGTGTTTGTTGCTCCTGAAGGTTATGAATGAGATTACACGGATCAGTAATATTGCATCTGGAATTTTCAGGAAAACTCTGACAGATGTACAAGTGAATGCTATTATCATGCCACACCAACCGGGACTAAAGATATCTCTAGTCTCTAGCGTCAAAAATGCCGAGACTAGAGCCCATTTTGGCCGAGGATCAAAGGTCTATTCTCTACTAGTGCTCTTTGTCTTTAACCACGGCGAGGTGGACGTCAAGGTCACGAATTCGAAGCTGGACGCCTGGGAGATGAAGACCCCGAAGATGACGATCGCTCTAGGACTAGCTCGGCGCTGGTGTGACGAAGTGTAGGCAACGATTTGGTCTCCGTGGAAACCAACGAGCGGAACAAGACGTGACTGTTGGTCACCAGACGGCGGTTTACGCTGGCGGCGAGCTGCTGTGTGGCGGGGTGGATGAACAAGAAGAAAAATGAACTGGACACAGGGAATTTTGTGTTGCAAAACGCAACGTTTTCTGATGCATATATTTGATATATAAAGGAATACAAACTGATCATGCCGCCCATGGCGCGCACGACGCGAGAGAGGTGCGCGTCCATCCCCACGCACGCACGACGTCCGGCCATGGCTGCATGTCTAACTACTCCTAAACCTGGCGCACGATCACCACAAGTTAGTGTCTGTGCGCATGCATAATCGAGTGAACGAAAACATGCTGCCTATCTATAGCACATAGGAGTATCCAACAATTCTCCTCCTACTCCTAGTGTGCCTGCTTTACATGAAGAACACCAAGTTTGGAGCGCAGTTCACAGAAGCGTTCACGCCCCAGTGCCTTGGTGCAGATGTCCGCCAGCTGCTCCACCGTCCCAATGGACTGAATTTGAACCCTGTTCTCCTCGACACACTCACGAATGTAATGATATTTTACATCAATATGCTTACTTCGGTCGTGGAACACGGGATTCTTGCTGAGCGCGACGGCGGACTGGTTGTCGATCTTCAGTGAGAAGGTGCCCGCCTCTTCTCCCTTGAGCTCGGCCAGAAGACGGGCGAGCCAGATACCTTGGCACACGGCCGTGGCCCCGGCAATGTACTCTGCCTCGCAAGATGACAAGGCCACGACGCGCTACTTCTGTGACTGCCAGGTGATCACGTTCCCGCCGAGGAAGAAAACGACTCCGGTGGTGCTCTTGCGGGTGTCGATGTCACCGGCCAAGTCGCTGTCGCTGTAGCCGACGAGCTGAGCCTCTTGCTTCCTCCTGTAGCAGCAACCAAACTGCAATGTGCCGGCCACATACCTGAGCACCCTTTTGACGGCGACCAGATGCTTGGCGGTGGGCGCCTCCATGAATCGACTGACGTACCCCACCGAGTACGCAAGGTCAGGCCTGGAGTTCACCAGGTAGCGGAGTGAGCCCATGATGCTGCGGTACATGGTTGGATCGACCCGTGGAGCCGCACTCTGTTTGCTGAGCTTCAGGCGATGCTCCATGGGCGTGTGGCTGGGGTTGCACCTAGCCAGGCCTGCAGACTCCAGGATCTTCGCCGCGTATGCACTTTGGCACACTGTGATGCCGGCCTCGCTCTGAGTGACCTCTAGCCCCAGATAGTAATGGAGGAGACTGAGATCACTCATCTGAAACTTGGACTTCATCTCCTCCTTGAACGCGTTGATGTCGTTGTTGTTGCCGCCCGTGATCACCAGGTCATCGACATAGACCCCGACGACCAGGCGACGATTCTCGGAGCCGCGCAGGTACACGGCGTGCTCGGAGGTGCTCCTCTGGAAGCCCAGCTCGATCAGAGAGGAATCAAGCTTGGCATACCAGGCACGGGGGGCTTGACGCAGTCCGTAGAGTGCCTTCACCAGATGCAGCACCTTGTTCTCATGGCCGCGCAGCACGAACCCAGGAGGTTGCTCGACGTAGACCTGTTCCTGGAGCACGCCGTTCAGGAACGCGGACTTGACGTCCATGTGGTGCACTGCCTAGCCTTGTGATGCGGCATGGGCCAGCAGCAACCGCACGGACTCAAGCCGCGCCACCGGCGCGAACACTTCGTCAAAGTCGATGCCCTGCTGCTGCACGTAGCCTTTGGCGACGAGTCGATCCTTGTGCTTCGTGATCATGCCCGTGGCGTCCTTCTTGGTCTTGTAGACCCACTTCAGGCCGATCGGCTTGACGCGCGGGGGAGGGTCGACGAGCTCCCACGTGCCACTCGCCTCGATGGATGTCATCTCATCCAGCATATCGTGGCGCCAGTGGTCGTGCTTGAGTGCTTCTCCAAGCGTCATCGGCTCGGCGTCGCTTGCCAGTAAGAGGTGCTCCTCCAGGTTCCGGTCGACGAAGCCGGGTGGAGTGGACTGGCCGAGGATGTTGTCGACGCGCCGGAACCGGAGTGGCGCCTCGTCGTCGTGGTCTGTGTCCAGCTGCTCGCTGAGGCCAGACCCAGGCGGCGTGGCGTACTCGACGCCAGGAGGTGGATGAGCACTCGCCGATCCTGGTGCTGAGCCTGGTGCAGGTGGGTGCACAGGCGTGAACGGCGATGTGGGTGCGCCCGGTGAGGCTGGTGAGCCGGAGCGCGACGTAGCGGGAGCAGAGGTGGCGCCGAGCTCTCTCGTGCTGCTGGTGGTGATCACGGCTGGCTCCTCCGCCATGGACTCTTCGATGATGAAGTCGCCGGGGTCGACGTCGTGGTCGAGAGTCCATGTCCACTGCGCCGCCTCGTCGAAGATGATGTCGCGGCTGATGTGGACGCGCCGTGTCAGAGGATCGTACGCACGGTACGCCTTGGAGCCGAGCTCGTATCCGACGAAGATCATGCGCCGGCTCTGGTCGGCCAGCTTCTTCTGGTTGGGCGCAGTCACCTTGACGTGGGCGATGCACCCGAACATGCGGAGATGGTGCACCACCGGCGTACTCCCCATCCAGAGCCCGTACGGCGTCTTTCCATCAATCCCCTTGCATGAGGACCGGTTCTGGAGGTAGACGGCTGTCACCACGGCCTCCCCCCAGAACACGCCCGGGAGCGCCTTGGCCTTCATGATGCTGCCGCCGTGCCCACGACGGACTGGTTGCGCCGCTCCACAACGCCGTTCTGTTGGGGAGTGAACGGCGCCGTGAGCTCGCGGCGGACCCCCAGTTGAGCGTAGTAGTTGGTGAAGTCCGTTGCCGCGAATTCGCCCCCGCGATCGGTACGCAGGGCGAGCAGCTTCTTGCTGGACTTGCGTTCCGCAGCGGCCTGAATGTTCTTGATGGCGGCGGCAGCAGCATCCTTGCTTGGCAACAGGGCGATCCACATATAACGTGAGTAATCATCAACTAGCAGTAGAAAGTACCGGTTGCCACTCGGCGTTGGAGGTGTGATGGGGCCGCAGAGATTGCCGTGAAGAATCTGCAAGGCCTCGGTGGAACGCCGGAGCGCCTTCTGTGGGAAGGGCGCCCGGCGCTGCTTGCCGGCGAGGCAGGCCTCGCAGACCTGCTCCACCTGCTTGAGCAGGGGAAGGCCGCGCACCAGCCCGTCGCGCCCCATCTTCCGGAGCGCGGTGAAGTTGATGTGGCCGAATCGGGTGTGCCAGGTCCACGCTTCCTCGTCGGCGCGCGCCGCCAGGCACACCGGACGCGCGATGGTGACCTCCAGCACGTACAGGCACCCGGGGCTCCGAGATCCTCGCGAGTAGGTGGCATTCCTCGTCACGCACTCGCATCACGCCGTCTTCGATGAGCACCTGGTATCCTCCTTCGTCAAGTTGGCCGACGGAGACGATATTGGCGGTGAGGCGCGGCAGGTAGTAGACGTTGGGGAGCGAGTGATGCTCCCCATTCTTGCAGGTGAAGAGGACGGTGCCGCTTCCCTCGATCTGTGCGATGGAGCCGTCGCCGAACCTGACGGAGCCGTGGACGGTGGTGTCGAGGTAGGCGAAGGCGACTCTGGACCCGGACATGTGGTTGGAGGCGCCGGTGTCCATGATCCATCGCTTCGGGTCCGGATCGGGCTCCCCGTCGAGCGCGGTGAAGACCTTGCGCTCAGTGAAGTGGATCTCGACGGTCGATGACGATGAAGGTGACGGCGGCGGCGTCTGGTCGGAGAAGACCGGAGGCGGAGGTGACTGCTTCTGCTCCTCCTGGGCCGAGCCGATGGCCATCATGAGCGTGCCCTGCTCTTCTTGTTGGGCCACATGGGCCTGGTGGGCCGGCTCCTCCTTCTTCTTGTTGCGGCAGTCGCTAGCCCAGTGGCCTTTCTTGCCGCAGCGTGGGCAGGGAGAGTCCGGCGGCGGACGTGACTCGCCGGAGCCGCGCCCCCGTCCTCTACCCCGGCCTCTACCGCGACCGCCAGAGCTGGAGCTGCCTCGGGAGGACTCCTTCTTGTTCTTGTACTTCTCGATCCACTGCTCCTCCGTTAGGAGCAGCTGATCGCTTGCGTTCCGCGGCGGCGTCGGTTCGACGCCGTCGGCCGCCTTGAACCGGTCGGTGATCTCTTCAATCGACAACTGGGAAAAATCAAGAAGAGTCTCGATTGATATTACCAGTTGCTTGTACCGCGAGCGTGCGACGCGCATGTACTTGGCCACCACACGAGGCTCTGGCTCCGGATCGCCGAGGGCCGCCAGCCTCTGCGTGATGTTGGTGAGGCAGAGGGCGAACTCTTCGATGGCCTCGCCGGCGCGGAGTGTGATGCCCTCGTACTCCGCCCGAAGGGTTTGGGCGGTGGACCTCCGCACACGGTCGTCGCCGATGCGGAGTGTCTTGATGGCCTCCCAGGCGTCGTGGGCGGTGTCCTTGGTGGCGAGCACGGGCACCATGTCCTCCGGCACCGCGCTGCAGATGGCGTCGAGGGCACTCCGGTCTTCGTCGTACTCCACGATGTCGGGGTACTCGACGGCCGGTCTTCGTCGTACTCCACGATGTCGGGGTACTCGACGGCTTCCCAGAGGTGACGGGCCTGCAGCTTCAGCTTCATGCGCAGCGACCATTGGTGGTAGTTGCTGCGCGTCAGCTGCGGCCAGGTCCCGGAACCGCCACCTTCACGGACGATGCGCTCGACGACGATCTCGCGAGGCTGTCGGCCGCGCGACCGGCGTGGTGCCCGGGAGCGACGTAGGGAGCGGCGCGGTGAGCGACGCGGTGGTGAGCGTGACGGAGAGCGTGACGGAGAGCGGCGCGGCGTCTTGCTGCCGGAGCCCTCCGGCTTCTCCTTCTTCTCCGGGGTGCTGCCATGGCGCGGCGGCGAACCCATGTCGGCGCTGCGGGTCCTCACAATCTTCAGGCTCTGATGCCAATTGTTGGTCACCAGACGGCGGTTTACGCCGGCGGCGAGCTGCTGTGTGGCGGGGTGGATGAACAAGAAGAAAAATGAACTGGACACAGGGAATTTTGTGTTGTAAAACGCAACGTTTTCTGATGCATATATTTGATATATAAAGGAATACAAACTGATCATGCCGCCCATGGCGCGCACGACGCGAGAGAGGTGCGCGTCCATCCCCACGCACGCACGACGTCCGGCCATGGCTGCATGTCTAACTACTCCTAAACCTGGCGCACGATCACCACAAGTTAGTGTCTGTGCGCATGCATAATCGAGTGAACGAAAACATGCTGCCTATCTATAGCACATAGGAGTATCCAACAGTGACGCAACGCGAGATCCAGTTTGGCCTCCCCACCCTCGGTGGAGTTTGCGGCGGCTGTGACGCACTAACGCTGACGCTGTGCATTGCTGCAATCAGCGACGACCCCTGGTGCTCTCTCAAGCGGTGGCGGTGGATCGGAGAGGGAAAGGTATTGTGCCTTGCCCTGCTCGATCTATTGGGAGGGGCAGGGCAAATGGGCAGTGCCAGACCTACATCTTGTTCAGTTGGTTGGTGACACGGATAGTCCTCCACCTGCCTGCCGTCCGTTCCGCGGCGCAGCATGCGACCGGGACAGCAGCACCTACCGACGATAGTACGAGACGGTGCACCGCCGCTAGTGGGGTTTCAACGTGTCGAGAACGAGAAGCAGCCAAAGCAGGCACATGCACGAGGCGCGGAGAGCCGTGAACGTTTCGTGTTTTGCTCTGTATCTTTTCTGGTCACCTCTTCATCTTTCCTGTCGATTTTCATTCCTCATTTATAAACTAGAGTACATTTTTTCGTGTCTTAATTTTTGAAACGTTGTCAAATTTCAATATTATTATTATTATATTATAAACTATATTTTTATCTGTTCTCTTGGCTTTTGTATTTTACACGCAGAGCCGTGAACGTTGACAAATTTTTGAAATGTTGTACTCAGCAGTTGTCCTTTGACATGATTGTTGTGTTTGTTGCTCCTGAAGGTTATGAATGAGATTACACGATCAGTAATATTGCATCTGGAATTTTCAGGAAAACTCTGACAGATGTAAAAGTGAATGCTATTATCATGCCACACACTCCATTTCCAGAAAGCATATATATATATATATATATATATATATATATATATATATATATATATATATATATATATCTTCACCGGTTAATTAGCAATCTTTCCTATTTTAATAAATTTGCTTTTCTTCACCCTTCTCGTTGTGTCACGTCTGACCGAACTCATTATTCCTTCACTTGTACAACAAATTTGATTGTTCACCCAATCAATCTAGAATCAAATACAAACTTAACTATCACCTATCAAGCATCACCAGCGCATTTTGATTTTGAGGTGTTTTGTTTGAGGCAACAAACACAATACCATCAGCCATCTTAAATAAAACACACAAAGTAACAGATATTATCATGCATCGTTTTTTTGTCCTCCAGTTGATGAAAATCCAAACATCGGCAGCAGCGAGGTCGTCGGCGCTAATGACAAAACTTACCAAACCAAGCAGTAAGGTCGTCGGCGGTGACGAAACTTACCAAAACTTACCAAACCAAACAAGCAGCGAGGTCGTCGGCGCGTTGGGCCGGGGCGGGCAGCAGCAGCGAGGTCGTTGGCGCGCGGGGTGGCGTGGGGACCACGGACGCGCGCGAGGCGGTGGTGACGACCGGCGTCGGGCGGGGTGGCGGCAGTGTCCTCGGTGTGTCGTGGGCGCAGGGGGAGAGGAAATGGTGAAGAACGCAAGGAAGAAAGATGGCACTGGTATATATAGGCCACACCCCTTTACTCCCGGTGCCATCCCCCCACCGGGAGTAAAGGTCCTTTACTCCCGGTGTGTATTACCAACCAGGAGTAAAGGTACCTTTACTCCCGGTGCGTATTACCAACCGGGAGTAAAGGGTTTTTTTTGGCGGGCCACGAAACTGCAGCCCACCTTTACTCCCGGGTGGGAAGCCCACCCGGGAGTAAAGGTGGGCTGCAGTTTCGTTTCCCACCTGTTTTATTTTGTTAAATATATAGCCTTGTTAAATACATAGTAAATTAAATAAAAGGCATAAAATTATTTTGTTAAAAATATGGATTTTTTTTTTCTTTATTGCACATAAGAAAAATCTATAACCTACCTTTTTTTATTTTTTGTTATAATTATAAAACATAATGTAACTAATATTTATTATTTTGTTAATGCAAAAATGTAGTATTTAATTAAAATTATTAAAACTATTGGTTTTGGACAGGAAATTTGTTTTCACATCATTTGAACGTTAATATTTTAATTTTTCATCACTCAATATCCTAATTTAACTTTTCGAGAGAGAAATCCCACCAAATCAAACATTGATTTAATTTGAAATACGACATAATAAACATCTGAATTCACAATTATTACATAATATCTCAAACACACACTACATTAAATAACTATATCATCAAGTGGGCACAGCAGTGAACTTCTTCTTTACGTATGTCCCTTGGTTATGATTGCGTCGTAACCATGGAGTGTCCTCATCATTTACCAAGATGCTAGGGTCTTTGTTCACTTTGAAGGGCGGAATTCGGTCATCCTTTTCATAATCTTCTGACATGTCCGACTTGTCCTCAATTCCCACGATGACTCTTTTTCCTAAAAGAACTATGTGGCGCTTTGGCTCTTTGGTTGAGTCATTATCGTTTTTCCTTTTTTTGGTTTGGTAGACATATCATTGACATAGAATACCTGATTCACATCCTTGGCAAGGACGAATGGTTCGTCTTTGTACCCAATATTACTAAGGTCTACTGTTGTCATTCCATACTCGTTGTCTACTGTTACTCCGCCTCCGGTCACCTTGACCCATTGGCACTTGAACAATGGGATCTTCAAAGTAGGTGCATATTCTAGTTCCCATATTTCATCTATGCGGCCATAATATGTCTGCTTATTCCCATTCGGGTCTATGGCATCTATGCGGACACCACTGTTTTGGTTGGTACTCCTTTTATCTTGGGCTACTGTGTAGAATATGTTCCCATTTATCTCGTACCCTTTGTATGTGACGATATGCCATGATGGTTGCATAGCCAATAAATACAGTTGCTCATGGATGCTCTCATCACCTTGATATTTTTTTCGCAACCAACCGCCGAAAGTTTCCATGTGCTTACGCGTAATCCAAGCATTAGTCTTCCCTGGAAACTCGGATCGTAAGAGATCCTTGTGTGTCTCAATATACGGATCTACCAAAGAGGAGTTCTATAGAACTGTGTAGTGCGCTTTATTGAAATAATCATCCTCTGTACCAATATATGTTTTCCTCCCTAGTGTCCCCTTTCCGCTTAGTCTCCCCTCATGTCTCGATTCAGGAACACCAATCGAGTCAAGGTCGGGAATAAAGTCAACACAGAACTCAATGACCTCTTCTGTTCCATAGCCCTTGGCGATGCTTCCTTCTGGGCGAGCACGGTTGTGAACATATTTCTTCAGGACTCCCATAAATCTCTCTAAGGGGAACATATTGTGTAGGAACACAGGACCAAGAATGAAAATCTCCTTGACTAGGTGAACTAGGAGGTGTGTCATGATATCAAAGAAGGAAGGAGGGAACACCAACTCAAAGCTGATGAGACATTGAACCACATCATTCTGTAGTTTAGCTAGATCAGTTGGATCAATTGCCTTCTGAGAAATTGCATTGAGGAATGCACATAGCTTCATGGTGGCTAGACGTACATTTGGAGGTAGAATTCCTCTTAATGCAACTGGAAGTAATTGCGTCATGAGAACGTGACAGTCATGGGACTTTAAGTTACAGAATTTCTTCTCTGGCACATTTATAATACCCTTTATATTCGAGGAGAATCCAAATGGTACCTTGATGTTGTTTAAGCATTCAAACATGATTTCCTTCTCCTCTTTGCTTAGAGTGTAGCTGGCAGGACGTAGGTAATGGCGTCCATCATTTGTCTTCTCTGGATGCAGGTTGTCTCTTTCTCTCAAACAACGCAGGTCCTGTCGTGCTTCAAATGTGTCCTTAGGCTTTCCATACACACCCATGAAGCTACGGACCTTGACTCACGTCGATCGAGCTGCGGACCTCTAGGACTTGCCAATACACACAAAGATTCTTCGTCAGGTGGATCACGTCGATCGAGCTGCGGACCTCTAGGACTTGCCAATAGGGTAGGTCCCAAAATATGGACTTCTTCTTCCACATGGGTGCGTGACCGTTAGCGTCATTCAGAACAGGTTGGCTGCCATGTCCTTTTCCAAAGACGACTTTCACATCATTGACCATATCGAGTACATCCTCACCGGTTCGGTTGCGAGTCTTGGTCAGGTGGTCTGCCTTCCCTTTAAAATGCTTGCCTTTCTTTCTTACAGGGTGATTTGCAGGAAGAAATCGACGATGGCCAAGGTACACGACCTTTCGACATTTTTTTAAGAATACACCTCTAATATCACCGAAGCAGTGTGTGCATGCATTATATCCCTTGTTTGACTGTCCTGAAAGATTACTTAGAGCAGGCCAATCATTGATTGTTACGAACAACAATGCTCGCAGATCAAAGTGTTCCTGTTTGTACTCATCCCACACACGTACACCTTCTTTATTCCACAAAATGAGAAGTTCGTCAATAAGTGATCTCAGGTACACATCAATGTCATTGCTAGGTTACTTCGGGCCTTGGATGAGCACATGCATCATAATAAACTTTCGCTTCATGCATAACCAAGGAGGAAGGTTGTAGATACTTAGAGTAATATGCCAAGTGCTATGACTACTGTTCTGCTCTCCAAAAGGATTGATACCATCTGTACTTAAAGCAAACCTTAAGTTTCTTGCGTCATTTGCAAACTCCGGAAATTCTCTGTCGATTGCTCTCCACTGGGACCCATCAGCAGGGTGTCTTAACATATTGTCTTCCTTACGGTCTTCTTTGTGCCATCGCAACAATTTTGCATGTTCTTTGTTTCTGAACAGACGTTTCAAGCGTGGTATTATAGGAGCATACCACATAACCTTGGCAGGGATTTTCTTCCGCAGACGTTCGCCCTCAACATCACCAGGGTCATCTCGCCTGATCTTATATCTTGATGCATGGCATACCGGGCATGCATCCAATTTCTCGTACTCTTTGCCATGGTACAGGATGCAGTCATTAGGACATGCATGTATCTTCTCGATTTCTAGCCCCATAGGATAGACAACTTGTTTTGCTTCGTAGGTAGTGGCGGGCAATTCATTGTCCTTCGGAAGCATCTTCTTTTGGATTTTTTGTAACTTTCCAAATCCCTTGTCAGATACACCATTCTTTGCCTTCCATTACAGCAATTCTAGTGTGGTTCCTAACTTTTTCTGCCCTACATCACAAGTTGGGTACAACAATTTGTTGTGATCTTCTAACATCCGCTCGAACTTAATCTTCTCCTTTTCACTTTCACATTCTCTTTGTGTGTCACGAATGACCTGACAAAGATCATCAGCATGCTCATCTTCTATGGCTACCTCTTCTTCAGCTTCTCCCATTGTAGTATCATTGAAGCACGCACCATCGGGAATAATATCATTGCCGTCCCATTGTTCTTCTTCACCTTCTTCCATTACAACGCCAGTTTCTCCATGCTTTGTCCAACAAATATAGTTTGGCATGAAATCCAACTTCAACAAGTGTGAATGAAGAGTCCTTGAGCAAGGATATTCAACCATATTCTTACATATGGCACATGGGCAGCACATGAAACCGTCGCATTTGTTTGCCTCGGCCGCACGTAACAAAGAGTGCACACCGTCAATCAACTCTTGGGAGCGGCGATCAGCATTGTACATCTAATGCCGGCTCATCTGCATTACATGACATAAATACCATATTAAAACCTAGATCATAATTAATTATTTATACAACATGTGTGCCACCACAAAAGGTACAAATTTATGAAAGCATCGCTATAATGTAGACAATCCCAACTACCACTAAAAGAACTAAAGCTAAAATACATTTTAGGAGCACAAGGATTTCGCGACCAATCTCAACTAAAACAGACAGATCCCCCGATTGTGCAACATCTTTGGGCTTCTTCGGCTGGATCACTGCCTCATTAGCCGCCGTATCTGCCTGTTGTGCAAGATATTTTTGCACGAGTTCAACATACTCTTCCTCCCAACAGAAGCCTAAACATCATCCACTGCCATCCCACTGAAATTAAAATAAAAAATTAGAACTTTAATCACAACCATAATGAAAATAGGTATAAACTAACCATAATCATTAAATACGATAAAATAACTCACATTGCGATCCAGACACTTGTAGAAGATACGATCCTTGTTGGGACCCTCCTTCTTCACTCGGTACTCCATCACAATCTTCGTCTCATCACGACACTTGCCGCATGGAATGAGAGGGAGGCCCGGCCTAAGTCGCTTTGGAAACCCATGAGAGGCCGAGGACCTGGAAGCAGTTGCCATCTACTCTCTATACTCATTTTTAATACACTATAAATTTCTCATTTTATAAACAAAGAAAATTAAGAAACTATAAAATTATCTATACTAGTTGACCTTGCTTACGTTTGGGTATTTCCGCAAATTAACAGAAGAATGGGAGTGTACACACATAACAATCAGTACTAGTTGACCTTGCTTACGTTTGGGTATGGTGATTGACAGACTACTGCGACGATATCGGGACGTGTGAATAAATAACCATTAGTACTAGTTGACCTTGCTTACGTGATCATCTCGGTGAGCATTTCTCCACCGGACGGCACCGTACTTGGCCATGGAAGACCTCCGATTCTACGAGGAAGGGAACACGGTCTTCCACGACCATTGCCACTCTCCCTCGTAGAATCAAAGCTCCTCCTTGACGTCCGTTACCGCTCGGTAGAGAACATGCTCGCCGACATGAACACGGTCCGCTAGTTCAACTAGCTACTTTAACCGTCCTTCAGGTAAATATGCAAGCTTGAAGTGATTTTGAGCTCAAATTGCTTACAAATGAAAAAACCCACAATAAAGAATCATATATATATATATATATATATATATATATATATATAGTGAACAAAATGGGATAAGACAATGATGAAACATGAGAGTATGAAGTTGGTAACCTTTAGAACCGAAGAATCGACGGAGGAATCGAAGAAATCGATGGAGGAATCGAAGAATGGATGGAGAAAGAGCAAGAACACTGCTTAAATTTGAACTTAAGCTCTCAGACGGGCTCGGGAAGGAAGAAGACGGCCAGCAGGATTTATAGCTCAAAAACATGTTTTAATAAAAAACCATCAGTACTAGTTGACCTTGCTTATGTGATCATCTCGGCGAGCATTTCTCCACCGGACGGCACCGTACTTGGTCAAGGAAGAGCTCCGATTCTACGAGGAAGGGAACACGGTCTTCCACGACCGTTGCCGCTCTCCCTCGTAGAATCAAAGCTCCTCCTTGATGTCCGTTACCGCTCGGTAGAGAACATGATCGCCGAGCTGAACACGGTCCGTAAGTTCAATTAGTACGGATTTTCTATAATTTTCTAACTATTTTCTAAGTTTTTCATTTCATAAAAAGTTAAAATAAATGTTTAGTCGCGGAGTCCATAGAAATGACCATATTTTGACATAGCAACGCATTGTCAATTGTCATTGCGTTGCATTGCACCCCGGACCGGACTCCGGACAATAAAAAACTATGGTCGATCGATGCCGTTCTTTGTCGTACAGTCGCACGGCGACGACCGACGGACCCGTTCAACCACCAAATCTGTCAGGCCCGGCTGTTCGGGCGTATCGTCAAAAGAGAACGGATTTGCTTTCTATTGCATGGCCTTGCATTGCATCTGTCATATCAGTCGGAGGCACTAGTCCATATACTCATTTTTTAATAGACTATAAATTTCTCATTTTATAAACAAATAAAATTAAAAAACTCTAAAATTCTCTATATCTCTAAACAATGAAGTGTGCTATGCATGCTACAAATGAACGGTGAATACCAGTTTTTAATAGCTACTTTAACCTTCCTTCATGTAAATATGCAAGCTTGAAGTGATTTTGAGCTCAAATTGCTTACAAATGAAAAAAACCACAATAAAGAACCATATATATATAGTGAACAAAATGAGATAAGACAACGGTGAAAAATGAGAGTATGAGATTGGTAACCTTTATAACTGAAGAATCGACGGAGGAATCGAAGAAATCGACGGAGGAATCGAAGAATTGATGGAGGAGGGAGGAAGAACACTAGTGCAGTGAGCTTCAAAATATGCTGAGCTCGGGCTCGGGGAGGAAGAAGGGAACGGCCGATATATAAAGGGGGACCTTTAGTCCCAGTTGGTGGCTCCAACCGGGACTAAAGGTCCCTCTCAACGGCTCCTGCGGTGGCAGAGACCTTTAGTCCCGATTGGAGACACCAACCAGGAGTAAAGGTCTACCTTTAGTCCCGGTTGGTGATTTCAACCGGGACTAAAGGTCCCTGCCACCTCTACTCGTGCTAGTTTGCTTGCGTTGGCAGGGGTGTCGGCCGTAGCTTGCAAAGACCGGAGGGCAGCTGCAGGTGCGGCGCACACGCAACGACGCCGGATTGGGCAGCCACAAAAGGAGAGGGGCTCGGCTACAGGGCTGGGCGTGCGGCAACTGTAGATGAACAGGAGGCAGCCTGCTTGTTCCTTCGTGGCCTGATGTTTTGCTTGCTGAATTTAATGGCTCGAAGGAGAATAGAGTACACAGCCGTCTTTGGAGCTTGCTGCTGCAGGAGGGAGGCAAACGACAGAAAAGAGTTTTCCTGGATGGGCATAGCTGCAGACTGAGAGATCAGGTATTGACCGGAAAGAAAACGAGAAGCAAAACAAACGATAAGTACTCAACAGATCAGAGGGAGTCACGCACTCGAAGAAACGATGATGGTCACCAGAGGCGACGCAGTGGAGAGATGATGAGAAAAATCTAATTTACTACCGTGGAATTCCCAGACTAGGGTTCCCCATATGGTAGTTTGGATGTGCTTTGCTCAAAGGATTGGTACATATATATAGGGAGGAGAACTCCGCACTTCTACATCAATTAGCAGTATGGTACTAATTGATGTTTCACCCTCCAACTTTACAAATAGGCCTAAAGAAACATTAAAGCCTACTAGTAAATAAAGACATGCACCTTTAGGATTATTGCGCATGGGCTTTGAGGGTCGGTGGAATAATAGAGATTTTATTATTTTCAGAATTAATTAATTTCATAAATAAAATAATTCTAGAAAAGTATAGAATTATTATTTAAGCTGCGAAAAATACTCCGAAAGCTCTGAAAATTCGGAGAAAATTCCCAGAGACATTATGGAACATGAGGAACCCAAATAAAGTATTTGGAGCTCATGATAAGATATTTTGGATCATGAAAAAAATTAGATTATGCTAGCAGAAAAGTTAGAATAAGTTCCAGGAAAAGCCGAAAAAATTCCCGAGAAGTTTGTAGAGATTGATTGACGGACGAGAAACTGAAAGGAGTGATTTGGGTTACAAAGAAAAGATTTTGAGAGGCTCCGAATGAAAGCTTGAGTTGATAAACAAAGAATTTGATTGCAGAAAACAATAAAGGCATGCCAAAAAAGGAAGATCGACCTACTAAACGTATTTTAAAGACTTTGCTCACTCTCAACACACAAAGAAACAATAAGCAAACATCACATCAAGCAATATCCCATCAAATTAATTCAGAAAAGTTTGAAGATTCACATTTTTCCTATAACTAATTGACACTAGCTTTAACTAAACTTGAAAAAATTTATCCAAATATCAAAACATTTATTTTAATTTGTGTTTACTATGCACAACCCAAAATCAGAAATTTTGGGATGTGGCAATATAGGAACACATCATGTAAAATTTTTAAGTTTTTCAAAAGATAATTTCTAGAACTTTAGTATCAATTGGAACAAGATAAATAGTAGCTCAGACCTTGTCATATCATATCTATCAATTACCTAGACTTAGATCAAGCATATGCTACCCACGAGTTTTAAGTTCAGAGTAAATCCTTATATCAAAACAATTTTATCCAAAACTCGAGAGAATTCAAGGCTAAAAACTAGATATTTGAAAGGAATTACAATTGAACAACTGTTCATCATTTCCATTTAAGAAGATTATCTTTAGAGTCCTTTTTATTTTATTCAGCTCTAAAAACTCAAACATAAAGCAAACAAGATACACTCTTTTTATTTTGGTTTCATTTTTAGATCACACATTATAACTATAAATATATTAATACAATGATAAATTTTTATTTTGTTTTTAGTTATTCATCTTTAAAAAAAATAATGTTAAGCAAACCAAAATAATATTAAAGGAGAAAGAAATACTTATCTACATACATGGGGATGCCCTCTCCCCCAAGCTAGTTGTTGTCGTGGTTGCTCAATGAGGTGGCCGGATGTGGAAGTGCTAGAACAGAGTATCCCTGTCCTAGCTCTATTGTTGCTGTTGCTGTTGGAGACTAGCCATCTCATGTCCCATAGCTGCCTACCATTGTGTATGACGATGTAACGTACCTTGTATGATAGCGGTGGTCTCTACAATGGTAGTGAGCCTGTTATCGAAGCGGTGCTGGGTCTCCTAGAAGTCATGGTACCCACGACCAGAGAAAGACATGAGTCCTCCCTGATGCCCAATTGAGGCTGTGGAAGTTCCCATCATGCCATTGCTCACTTGGAGCTTGCTGCCAGGACCCCTGAGTGAGCAGGTATGGGTTGGCTTTAGACAGTGTGCTCCTGTTGAACATGCGGGAAGGCCCCGCCTGCTCAAAACCTATGTAACTAGCAAAGGCTGGTTCTTCTGGTGTTTGATCGGCAGCATAGAACTATGGGTGTGATGTAAGAGTGATCCTTGCAGATGCACTCCTACGAGGTTGTTGGTACATCTTAGCATCACTACTAATAATGATACTTAAGAAATACTTATGGTACTTCATTGTGACTTAGAAAGAATATAAATATAAGGAGTTCTGCAAGTGAACAAATAATATATCATTGTAGCACTTCACCTAGGAATATTCTAGGTATTGTTATTTATATTTTTTTTATCTCAGGGAAGGACTAGCAAAGGATATATATTGATAACTTATATGTATGATGGAGAAATAAATGAACCAACCTTCTACTCTAAACAAGGGTAAATCAAGAGATAGGATGTATGTAATGATAAATGATCAATGAACACTCAGAATACTCCTTATGATAGAAATAGCAAGACTAAGTAGATACAATAGAGAAACTAATTCCTAAGTCATTCATAATTACAAGTCAAAGCATACATTGATTGTGCAATTATACTTAAAAATCATGGCTAAAGATTAACTTCATATCTACACATAAGGGACATTACTAAGGAAGATCAAGAACAAGCCTGACTTCCATCGCAGCCGTGTCCTACTTGGCCTACAAATGGGAGGTGGACTACAAATGACTCAACGAGGCTATCACCCTCGCGATCTACCACATGATCTAGAATGTAGGGTGCATCCGTAGGTAAATAACGTATAAGCACCACGCTTACACAATGTCGACAACTCACCCCATATGTACATAAGAGTGAGCGTTTTGCAAACATATGCATAAACATAATGATAATTCTAGCCATACTAAGCATATAATCAAAGTAGATGATGAACATAATAACTAAAAACATGAGTAATATTAAGAACAATGTCATAGCAATTGTAGCAAACATATGAATAATAGAGGATTCCAGAAAGGATACAAGGGTTTTACCAAGCCAAGCTCTTGACAAGACCAGGAATCCAAGCAAGGAGCTTCCTCTCTCTAGATCTAACTTAGCTAGCCATGCCTATGAAATATTTGTGGAGCTCTGAGGTTCTTCTTCTTGATGGAGGATGACCTCTCTCTTGATTGATATGATCAGGGATTGATGCCTTAGGGGGTATGGGTGGCCTTATATAGGGGGAACCAAGGGTCTTGTGGGCCCATGAATCCATGGCATCGTCAAATCTAAGCCCTCAATACTAGCCGACCTTGAGCAATGGTGTAGAATTGATCCTTAGAGGCGGTGGAGAACCAATGTAGAAGCGTTGGCTGACATGTGGGTCCCACAAGGTGGTCGGCCTATAGGTGGGGCTAGCTGGCCCCACCTAGTAGCCATCCGGGTCGGGTCACGGTGGATTGCCTTCTGGAGTCTTCCTAAGTTGGTTTCATCATGGATAAACATGATTTAATCTGATGATTGGGTCCACCTTGCTAATTTTCTAAATAAACACTGCTAAAAATATAGATTCACCAAAACTTATGCAATTTGTCAGTTTAAAACCCTAAACCTATGTTGGTGATCATATTCGTGCATTTATACAAGTTATATTCATGGTATATGATGAGTGTTAGCTACCGTCAACAAACTCCCCCAAGCTTAACCTTTGCTCATCCCTAAGCAATGCAAAACTCAGTAATGGATCAGGAGTTGCTACAATGTTTTCACTCCTCAAAAGTGCACATGCATTCAAACAAGAATTCTCCTCCGGATTAGAATAGATTGATCTGATTTTCAAACTTACCCATATTACCTTCAACCATGGGGCTTCTTAGCTTTCACTTGGGTCTTGAGCAATTGAAAGAAGGATCAAGTCAAGCACTATGTCTCAATTTCTTTGTTCAATCATTGTTCCGGAGTTTTTATAAATTTTCATAATAAAACTCAGAGCTTCCATTGTATGACACTCTCAAGTTTGCCAATATATGTGCTATTTGTGGATCTTCACCAAGTCAATAGTAATGTTATGCCTTTCTCTTCCTACAACTAAGGCTTATGTGGAGCTCATAGTAGTGGAGATAGCATGAAAGCATACTTCCAATACATATATTGTCAAGTCAAACCTCGGATTCACAGAGAGTTGAATCATACTATCAAATCAAGATGTGCATGTGTGTGGATATATGGTTGATATATATGGTGGCTAACCTAATTCTTCTTTGCTCCTTGAAAACACATCTCTTTTTTGGGACTTGGAAATATTTTTGCTAGAGAACAAGGGCTATCTTATTCATCTCTCTTTTTTAGGTGGGCATCTGAGTACCCATTGTTTTAAATATCTCGGACACTTGTAAAAAAAATTCAACTCTGTTCTTTTTTTAGAATGACTTTTGTATACCTCATGCCTCTTTCTGCAATAAGACTTTTGAGAGATAGAAATAAGAACTTGGAGCATTTATTTGGTGGATGAAAATCCTATAAAGCATGTTTTTGGTGTTTACTCCCATTGTAGGAGTAAAACATTTTTGTGTGGATCTAAATGGAATGACATGTTTTTGAGCCTACCCCATTGTAAGAGTAGTGCATATGTGGGTGCTGTGTACGTGATCTTGCTTTTAAGAGCGTGACAAATCTCTCATAAGGGTCAAGAAAGCTTGAATAAACTCAATGCAAAACAAGCAGCATATTAGTGGAAGTTTTCCTAGTCTAAATAACATGTATGTCTCTGGTAGGACTTCAAGCTTTGTCATACAGGAACTCATCATGTAGCATTTTTATGTTTTTCAAAAGATAAATCACTAGAATTTTAGTGTCACTTGGAACAAGATAAGAAACAGCTCAGACCTTCTCATATCATATCTATCGATTACCTAGACTTAGATCAAGCATATGCCACCCATGAGTTTCAAGTTTAGAGTAAATCCTCATATCAAAACAATCGTATCCAAAACTCGTGAAAAATTCCGTAGCTCCTAGTTTTAAAAATAAAACAAGATACACACCACATGTGAGCCCAGGAAGTCAAATCTCACATATGGCTACAAATAAGGGTAATATCAATAGACAATACTCAATATATAACGTACTTAGTATAGAGAATACAACCTTAGATAGCAAACAGCGGAAAAACAACTCTGATCTTCGGGTGAAGACTCCAATTCCATAGGGACAACTGACTGGTTGATCACAAGCCTAATTCCTCCAAACTCTAGCAATCTGGTACCCATCCGGGATTTTTCCAAAGATTAAAAAATTAAAGCATGTGTAAGTACATGTTGTCCTCAACAAATATAACATGGGGTTCATGAGGCTCAAAAGGCTGACACTGGTTTAACTGCTATTAGCTTTTAATGAGTCACAATTTTAACAATTGGGTGGCATCAAGTTTATTCACAAGCCCATAAACACATGATCAGGTAAACATGAATAATGAATAGCATAAATAGTAATCATTAGTGAGCATCTTCATCATCAGTATCATCAGTGTTCATCATCTATTCCATAAGGGTTCCAAGGCCGCTTGTGACCGTGAGCATGGCTGATATACCAGTTTTACACTCTGCAGAGGGTGTATACTTTCACTATGAGTCATGATTTACCCTTTCGCCTGAGGCAGCCAACCTCTTGACCCACTACCAAGGAAGGTCGGCAAGGTTCACTATGAAGCCTTTCAAAGATTCGTCTAACAAGTTAGGGCTATTTTGTTTCCCCATCAATAAGCATGAACTCCCCTCCAAGGAGTGGCTGATAAAAGGTCAAGAAACCAAAATGCACTCAACCTGGCAGGCAAAGGTCATACCTGTCGGAGCCCCTCTTGCGCCATAAAGGTAGCCACTACCAAGCTAGAAAATGTCCTCATACTTGACTAAAGCCATAACCATGTAGCCCTCATAGTTATACTATAAGTCTGAGATGATCACTTATAGATAAGTGCTTAGGGAGGGGAATCTAGAGCACCATAATAATAGCCCAATGCTCTAGCCCCCTTGTTCCATGTTGCTAAAAAGCATCTTTTAGTGTTTATTGCATATACCATTAGTCAAGTTATCAGATCATGGCTTTAGTTGAGCACTAGCATCATACTACCCAATGCAAAACCCCACAAGTATCAAGGAATCCAAGATATCAAATAGCTAGGAAAATTACTACGGTTGTCAAGGTAGACACATGCATATGATTAAAATGATATTAAGGTGAATAGGACAACAAGGATGATCCTATGCTATACTTTCCTTAAACTCTGATCTTCTTCTATTGAATTGTATCCTCCAAAAGACTTCTTCTAGATCGCCAACTTCTTTTATATCACCAACACAAAACTCACTGACTGGACATGATCATAAAGCACCACACAAGCATCCATGCAATCATACACGAAGCAAATAATAGAACTAAATTAGAATAGTAGACCAAACATATGAAATAACAAGTAAAAAGGTTTTAAAAATGTTCTACATGTTACTACAAACATAAAGACGCAAAAAGCACTCTAATCAGAGCTATAACAAAGAAGTTATGAATTAAACAAGATTTCCTTTAATAAAATAATAGATTAAATCTAACCTCAAATTTCAAAAGTTAAAAACATGTTTAATAATAGGATGGATATGTAGATTATGCAATTACGAATCTAACGCAACTTGAACGGGTCAAATCAGAGTTAAAACGGAGAAGTTATGGTCTAAAGAAAGCTAGTGACAAAACTATAAATAGATGAAAACACATTTTGAATCTACTAAAAAGAAACTACACTTCCAGAATAGGAAAACGTATTCTGGGAGTATGCCATGGACTGCGGGTTCTATTTAGGTAAAACTGAGGGTCTCTTTTGCAAAAATTGCAGCGAACGGGTACGGTTGGGTTTGAGCTGTCGGATCGAGATTGGACGGTGGGGATTACAAGAGGGAGGGAGAGAGATGAGCGGACTGCGGGTTGATTTAGTAAAAGTTAGGGGTCTCTTTAGCAAAAAGGCTACAAAAGGGTATGTTCTAATCTGATCCATTGATTGCGGATCTGACGGTTGGAATTGAAGGGAAGGATGGGGTCACCGACACACAGGGAGCCGACACAGCGCCATGGGCGGAGAGTAGAGGACCTCACCGGTGTACTTGGGGAAGGACCTATGGGCCACGGCGGAGTGAATCGAGAGCACAGGGAGAAATAGGAAGATAAGGCAAACTCACCACAACATTCCTCGGTGGCATGGATAGGATGGTGGCGGCGCAGTGCTCGGTGGCGGTGACGGTGGCTAGGGCTTCGAGCTCAGTGTCGATGTTGTAGCTAGGTGAGCGAGGTGGTTGCTCTAGGGTTATGCAGGGGAAAATGGCATGGAGCGGGCACTATTTATGGCTAGGGAAGCGACGTGGGGAACACGACAATTGGCATCACAGGGCGAAGGTGGAGTCCTACGGCGATGGAGTCCGCTTTGGGTACGCGACGTAGAGGACGGCGTGAGGTAGGAGACAACTGACAGGTGGGTCCCACCGGTCAGCGACTACGCGTGGTGAGGAGGCAGGGCGCGTCCGTGTGGTGTTGTGCCATGATGGCGCATAGGGCCGTGGGTGAAGGGAAGAGGTAGCTGCTAGGGCACGCGGTGCTCTAGCCCAAGCGAGGAAGGAGGAGGTGAGAGCAAGCCAGGCCTTGCGCGTGCGGGCCAGCGGTGAGAGAGGAATGAGCGCATTGGCTGAGGGAGAGACAGAGCAGGCCTTTGGCTAGATGAGAGAAAGTATATTTTTTCTTTCTAATTCCTTTTCTTTTTATTTTAAAGTCATTTTGAATCATTTTCAAAAGCACTTTGAAACACTTTGAATTTAGACCAAAACCACTCATTACAAAAATACAAATGCACCAGAATGTATGCTCACACATGTTGTTACCTTGTGATAAATTTTAATTCAATGAAAAATTTGTTATTTTTCCTATGTTTTCATGAGCACACAAATTCAAAATTAATTCAATTTCCCTCTATTCCAAAAGGGCAATTTTTAGGGTGTTACAATTCTACCCCCTTAAGATGAATCTCATCCCCGAGATTCGTGGAGATGGTGACAAAAGAGATATGGGTATTTTGCCTTTGGATTTTTTTCACATCCTTGAGTAACTCCACCTTCTTGGTAAACCTTCCGCTTTACTTTGCATACCCCGATAACCCTACTCAAGCAACTTGCTCAACTTATTCCAAGATTTTAACAGGCACCTTGAACAACTCTTAGGTAACTCCAATCACTAGTCCACCTTTCCTTTTTAGTCCATACTATCAATTTTCTTTCTTAAGATATTCTCCTTCCAACAAAGCCTTCTTACTTTCTTGGCCTAAAGTAGATTCCATTACCAAATTGAAATCATTATCGACTATATAGGCTCAGGTTAAGTTACTCTACTCTCAAACACAATTCTTAATCCATGGTGTTGTCTGAATCTTCTTAGCATAACTCTCCTTTGCTAAGGGCATCGGAAACGACTTTTGCTTCTCTAAGTGATAGCACTTTCCATGTGAGAGCTAGAGAGCATAACTGAACTTCATATGGCACCTTGAGCATTTGGACCCTTCCTAATTGGATAGTTTGCATAGGCATGATCATCTATCTTATTGATCTCCTCTAAAGGGGTTTGTTCCTCTACATTGACATCTGAAAACTCACATATCACTTTACTTTCTTCACAGGACACACCTTCTAGTAGGTCATTCTCGTCTTCCTTAGGTGCAGGTTGAACACCCTCATACTCAATTTTTTCTCCTAACGGTGTTGTGAGAAGCACCGAACGCTGGGCATACTTAATCACTCCTTTACAAGCAGATAACCATACCTTTCCAAGGATAACATCAATGTCCATTAACTCCAAAACTATAAGGTTTGCCTCAAAGTTCTTCCCTTTTATGTGAAGACTAACTTTTGGGCATATGCGATTTGCCTTCTTTTCTCCTCCTATTGAGTTAACTATTAGGGGTTTCCTCATCGGAAGCATAGTTATCTTATGTTCTTCCACATATTCCCTAGAGATGAATGAATGTGAAGCACTAGGGTCAAATAGCACCATAGCAGTGGCTGAGCTTACTGCAATCAAACCATAAACGACCTCCTTAGCTCCATGAGTGGTAATCAGATCCACATTGTTCAACCTACCTTGAATGTAGTTTCGCTTTAACTAGGGTCAAATAGCACCATAGCAGTGGCTGAGCTTACTGCAATCAAACCATTAACGACCTCCTTAGCTCCATGAGTGGTAATCAGATCCACATTGTTCAACCTACCTTGAATGTAGTTTCGCTTTAACTTATTGCCATGCACCTGCTCCTTATGGACATTCTGTTCTGGCTCCTGCTGTTGTTGATTCTAGCTTTGATTACTCCCAGCAAACTTCTCAAGACAATCATTCTTATAGGGTTCAATCTCACCACAATCATAACCTTCCTTACTAGTAGAAGTACTTGTCATTATCAAGGTGATAGTGAGAGATGACAAACATGCCTCTTGAGAGCTAAAATGCTGCACTTCATCATTAGGTTGATGATACTAATCTTGATCATTACTTCCAAGTAGATTCATAGGGTGTGACTGATATTCTAGTTGTGTAGCAGAACGAAGATGAGTATTTCTTAACTAGAGTTGAAGGTCACGCTTTCTCTTCTTCTCTTCCATCTCTCGATGCTTGTTCTCAATTACAATTGCTCTGTCCACCAATGTTTGATAGTCGGCATACACCACGGTCATTAGCTGTAGTTGCAAACCATCATTCAGTCCTTTCAAAAAGCATTTTGGTTCTTAGCATCACTATCCACCTCTTTTGGAGCATAGCATGACAATTGAGTGAATCGATTATGATACTCACACACTAACATAGATCCTTGCTTCAAGTTAAGGAACTCTTCTTACTTAAGTTCTACCTCACCTAACGGGTTATGGTAGGACCTAA